>NC_092388.1:41553937-41854830 GCF_030028105.1 Mobula birostris | reverse complement strand
TACAACCCTATTAGTGTGGTCACACCTTTCCCGTTCCTCAGCTCCACCCATATGGCCTCTGTAGACAAGCCCTCTGGGCTGTCCTGTCTACGCACAGCTGTGATATTTTCCCTGACTAGTAATGCCACTCCTCCCCCTTCCACTCTATCACGTCTGAAACAACAGAACCCTGGAACATTAAGCTGCCAGTCCTGCCCCTCCTGCAACCAAGTCTCACTAATAGCAATAAGGTCGTAATCCCACATGCCAATCGATGCCCTAAGCTCATCTGCCTTACCTACATTACTCCTTGCATTGAAATAGATGCACTTGAGAACATTTCTATCACATACAAACCTTTGCTTACTGTCTATACATGCAGTCCTCACATGACCTTTATCCTCCTCCACCTCACTATCTTCTCTAACACTCTGCTTCCCCTCCCCCTGCAAATCTAGTTTAAAACTCCCAGAGCCCCTATCACTACTGCTCTCCTCTTTTCCCTCCTTCCTTTCTGAGCTGAGGTGCCAGAGACAGAACCACTACAACTTGTCCCTGGTAGGTCGTCCCCACCAACAGTATCCAAAACGGTATACTTATTGTTGATGGTAACAGCCACAGGGGTGCTCTGCTCTTTCTGTCTATTCCCCTTCCCTCTTCTGACAGTCACCCAGCTACCAGCCTCCTGACTTTTAGGGGTGAATGTCTTCCTGAAACTCCTGTCTTTTTCTGCCTCTGCCTCACGAATGATCCAAAGTTCATCCAGCTCCAGCTCCAGTTCCCTAACTCGGTTTGTCAGGATGCACAAGTGTAGTCATCAGGGACAATTGTGTTGCCCCTGACTTCCCACATACTGCATACGGAGCACTTGACTGCCCTAACTGCTGTCTCCATTAACTACTCCTAAGTTAATTAAATTAATTAAAGGAACTTACCCAGCCTTACCTCACTGGGAGCAGGCTTGTCCTCAGCCTCTGCTCGCCGAAGTCTCTCGAGCCAAAGCCTCAAAGCTACACTCCTACCCTGAGCCACTCACACACTGGCCGCTCCTCGCTGCAGATAATCTTTTCCTTGTAGAGCCAAATGGTGCTGCTGCAGAATCCACAACGAAGTGTTGGAGAGACCTGATGTTATATTACTCTTGGCACCACCCCAGCTGCTCCAACATGCCACATTGTTACATGGCCCAGCTCCCAATCCCAATAGACAGTGGGTCTTTATCAGGTAGCGTGAATTTATATTGTTTTGTAACAACTTCCCTCCAACAACGTAAAACTGGTTGCTGGCATTTAAATATGGGACCTAAAGTAATCTTATCATTTGTAGAGTGTACAAATTTTAAGCTTACCTTATGTTGAATTTAGAAACAATGTACGTATTTTGTTTTGAGGTGTGGGCACGTGGCCAAGTGGTTAAGACATTCGACTAGTGACCTGAAGGTCATGAGTTCAAACTCCAGCCTCAGGACTCACACCACCAGATTCAGAAACAATTATTACCCCTCATCCATCAGGCTCTTGAACCAAAGGGGATAATTTCACTCAACTTCACTTGCCCCATCGCTAAAATGTTCCCACAACCTATGAACTCACTTTCAAGGGCTCTTCATCTCATATTTTTGATACTTATTGCTTATTTGTTGTGTCCTTGAGCAAGGTACTTAACCACACAGTGCTCTGCGACGACACTGGTGCCAAGCTGTATCGGCCCTTGCCCTTCCCTTGGACAACATTGGTATTGTGGAGAAGGGAGACTTGCAGTATGGGCATCTGCCAGTCTTCCATACAACCTTGCCCAGGCCTGCGCCCTGGAGAGTGAAGACTGTCCAGGCGCAGATCCATGACTAATGGATGCCTTAAAAAAATTTTGTTTTGCCTCAGATTAAGTTCATACTAAATTCTGTTTGAACAAAGTTTCTTCAATTAACTATTTTGTTGACTTTCTACTAGAAAAGGTTCAACTTTGGTTTGCATGTTAATATAAAGGGGAGCTTTTATAAACATGGAGAAATGCTTTCATTACAAAATGCAAAATCGGCATTACACTCGATTTGTTGTGGAACTTGGACCCAAGAGGGTACCTTAATATATTAACAGGTAGGATGGGGAGGGCTGAAAGAATCTTGGACTAGAATTATTCCGGATTTGGCCTCTGTCCTTCTTTCATAAACATGATCTGTCAGAAGAAGCAAGAATTTATTTTCCATATCTATTTTCCAATACTCAGGTTAAAGGAGGGAAGGGAACTTGTGAACAGGTACCAACTACAGTACCAGCATTCCTATTGGGTCTGTCTGTCTCTTCAACCCTACTGCGTTGTGTATCTGCAAAATGTAGGTGCTCCTGTGGTGTCAGAGTATCATGTCACAAATGTCTGAGGGTGGGTCCTCAAGACTGGAATGAAAATAGACTGTTTCACATTTCCAATATGATTCCTGTTTTTGACAGAAGCAGTGCCAATGTCAACAGAATTATTCCAAAATGGCCAAAATCAAAGCTTTCTGCAAACATTTTAATTTGGCACAGGATCATGAATGAAGCAGATTTGGAGCCAAACGTTCAACCTTACCATGTTTTTGTTGGAAAAGTAGAGTTCAAGAAGTGAATGCTTATGTTTTGGAAATTTGATTGAGAAATAATTTAAGAAGTCATCAGCCAATCAATGCAACCTTTGGAATGTTGAACAGTTCAATCCTTTAATCTTTTATCCCAATTTCACAAATTTTCAGTCCTAAGCTATCTTAAAGTCATGGACTTTTATAGTGTAGAAATACATCTTCATCCAATCACATCCTTGTTGCAACCAACTATGCTAATTCCATTTACCTGTGTTAGCTCCAGTGCTGTCTATGTCCTGGTGAAACAAGTGCTTGTCCAGATGCTTCTTAAGTGTAGTGAGTACCAATGTCCATCACCATCCAAGAATCGTATCACCCTTTGCGTGAAAAAGTTTTCCTCAGATCCGTTCTAAACCATTTATCTCTTACCTTATACCAATACCCTCTTGTCATAGGCACCTCTCCATTGGATAAAGATTCTTACTATCTATTCTATCTCTCTTCCTCATAATTTTGTATACCACTTAGCTGGCTCTTCTACTCCAGGAAAAATAATTCTAGCCTCTCTGAATCTCCTTAGGAATAAAATGCTCAGATCCAGGCAAAATCTTGGGGAACCTTTTCTACAATCACATTCAGTTGCAATTGAACTCTTTTGATAAAATAGTGACTTGAAATGCATACAATACTCCAAGTGCGGCCTAATTAATGTTTTAGAAATTTGTAACATGATATCCCAGCTTTTATATTTTATGTCATGCCAATAAAGCCAAACCCTCTCTATCCCTATTGAACTTTCAGGAACTTCAACGTACTTTGTTTATCAACAATCTCAAGAGCCCTACCCTTGTTTGCCTTCCCAAACAGTATCACCTTATCTACAGGAGGTGCCACTCAAGAAGGCAGCATTTATTACCAAAGATCCCCACCATCCCCAGCATCAGTGTCAACTTCGCTCAGCTACCATTGGACAAGAACTACAGAAGCTAAAATACCCACACCACTAGTTTCAAGAACAGTTAGTTACTTTCCTTGAACCATTTGTTTCTTGAACCAGCCTGCACAGCCCTAAGATGCTCCACAATAGCCCCATTGCACTCCCTACCGACTCCAATTTACAATGTCTTTCTCCATGGTAAATACAAATATAAAGTTTCGTTTGGGACCTCGTTCACAACTCTTGGCTCTACTTGCAGAATTTCCTCTTAGCCCTAAGGGAGCCAATTCTTTTCTTGGTTACACTTTGGCTTACCTTTGGTTTCTTCTTATTCTTTTCTACCCATGATATTTCACAGCCCCATTTTTCTCTCTTAATTTCTTTTTTAATTACCCTCCAATTAGCTCCTTATTTTTTAAGAAAACTCTCCTGCTTCTTGCCTATAGCTACAGGATATATCATAACTATAACTTATGGTCTTATGGCCTTATCTGTCATATTCTCCTTTATTTCATCAAACAAGAGATATCCCTTGTCATCCAACGTTCTAATTTTGCCAACCTTCCTATCACACTCACAGACATGTGTTGTCCCAGAACTCTCATTGTCTCCCATTTTAAAAAATCAAACTTCTAGGATGCTGTTTTACATGCAAACAGCTGTTCCCAATCTACTTGAAATTTGTTTTAATTTAAGAACTGGTCCCCGGATTCAAAAACTGCGAAAATTCTTGAAGAGGAAGGTAAAAGAGTTCAACTAGGGATTTTAATGTATGTTTGTATAATATCATTTGTCAGCAATTATTGGAATTACTGTTATTCAGAATAAAGTGATTGGGAGTTGTACATAAGTAAGCGGATCAGCAGGAACAAATGGTAGAAAATGTGATGTTTCTGCTGATCTTGCACCTCAAGCCCATTTTCATTCATTATTACTACATCCTTTAATGTTACTGAAGTCCAATAATCTGTTGATCTCAATCTTGACTATTCCTATGCAGAACTCACACCTTTCAGGATATAGAACTCCAAAACTTTACAAACCTCCTTGTGAAGAAATTTCCCCATAGATCAGTCTTAAATAACCCAACTCTTATCTGATCCTAGTGTTATATATTCCAGTCCGATGAGATAGCCTAAAGCAGCTTCCTTGCCAATTATTCTCATTGTCTCCTGTTTCATTGAGACAACCTCTCATTCTTCTAAACTCCAAAGAATATCAATTTTTCCTTGTCAATTTGTCCTCACAGCATAACCTAAGTTCAAAGTAAGAGTATCTTTCCTTATAGAGATTCAAATTTTTTTTTTAAATTGTCACTAACCTTCTGCAGTGGGAAGCCTCAGAAACATGTGACCCATGACATTGTTCTATTATTTCCATGCTGGAGAGGTGGCTGGGCTGTTGGGCCTGGATCTAACCCCAAATCATAGAGCCCTGATGACTTTCGAACAGCTTGCGCTATCAAAAGCTTTTCCACTGTTTCTTAACGTTTCTGATTATCTGAGGTGTTTCAAGACAATTGAAAATAATGAAGTTTTTAAGTTTAAAAGAGTTTAAGTGAGTTAACAATTTGCTACATTCCCAGGGTGACGGAGTGTGCCTAGCAGCTAAATGATTGATAGGCAACTTTATTTGAATGAAGCCACCACAGTTACCAAGTCCTTAAATCAATCGAATACCGTATTGTTTCTATCAGTGTTATAATTAAAAGGGTTAATGGGATTTCATTCGACAATATGTGCCAAATGTCTGATTAGATTCTGGAGGTTATCACTGAAGCTCGATTGGATCAGTCACATTTATACTGTGGCTAAACAGAAGATCATATTCTGTGACTAGTCAGTCTCTGCTGCACATCATGTCATTTTAGCATCCACAAAGGGCAGCTGGCATATAGGAACACTGTCACCCTTAGAATCCTCTCTACATCACACACAAATCTGATCTGGAACTATTGCTGTTTCTTTGTTGACATTGGGTTTAAATTAACAACATTGTATTTGAAGTACCTTCCCTAGAAAGTCTACCTTGATTCAAAGATGCAACTCATCAATTTCTCAGCACCATTTTGGGATGGGCAAAAATTCTGGCCATGTCAGTGATGTCCTGATCCCCAAAAATGAATAAGAATGAAGATGAAAATATAATAGACTACGTGAAGCTACGTGGTGGAAATCAGTTTTCAAATGTCTGAAATGCATTAATCATTGGACAATACTTAGAAGCCAAGAATGATTATTTCATTATAAAGTCCTAATCACTAACTGCTGAAATTAGTAAATGCTTTGAAGATTATAGTAATTGCTTACTAACTTATGGCCAAGCCTTCCAAAGAAATCGTTCATCATGGTTTTAAGTTAAAAGCAAACAATTTATTTTGTCAAACTCATTCATTAATTTTACATCATCTTTTTTATTTCTATACTTATCTATCCAGTTGAGCAATTGCTGACTTATGCCTGGAAAATTCTAAAGTGATTTCTGTTATGAAGCTGCAATTTTTTTTAGAATTTCTAACTCTTGCTATTACAGTGTAATAAATTATGGACTGTCGATGGTCAGAGGTGGGGATATTTCTTTCCTTCCTTCACCACAAGTTTGTTTGTAAATTTTCAGCTTACTTTGATACCAAATTAATAAAATGAAGTCTTTAAATAATTTTAGCTTCTCCAGTGGTTTATTGCATTTATCAAGTAGTTATGTAAAAAGTGGCTAATTTGTAAACCTCTTTAAAATATTCCTGAATGTATAATAGAATAAGCTATCCCCAGGACAAGAATATACATCAAAAGTCTGATGTACATAGATCTATTCTTATGAACCACAGAACTAGTCTCCACTTCCTACTCTGCTTTTAGTAATAATTCTTTCTTATCAATCAATGTTTTTGTTGCCACTCATGATGATACTGTGGAAGCATGTATTGTCTGATCTTATGGACATCTGTAACAACAGAACTCATTCATTACCCAGCATTTTAATGGAGTTTCTGCAATGAAATACTTCTGTAATCACAGTTAAAGCAAATGCCACATACATTCAGTTGCCACTCATACACTTGCTCATACATGCAAATACCTAATCAGCCAATCATGTGGCAGCAACTAAATGCATAAAGCATGCAGACGCGGTCAAGAGGTTTAGAAGTTGATCAGACCAAACATCAGAATGAGGAAATGTGACCTAAGTGACTTTGACTGTGGAATGTTTGTTGGTGCTAGTTGGTGGTTTGAGTTTGAGTTTCTCAGAAACTGCTAATGTCCTAGGATTTTCACTCACAACAGTCTCTAGAGTTTGCAGAAAATGGTGCAAAAAACAAAAAAAAAGCATCCAGTAAGTGGCAGTTCTGTGGGTGAAAACCACCTTGTTAGTGGGAGAAGTTCGAGGAGAATGGGCAAACCTTCTTCACCCACACGTCTGGATGAGTTTCCAAAGAATCTGGAAAAATGCCAGGTATTAGAGTCTACTGCTGTGGCATTTAAGAAATGTTGATAGAAATCAAGCTCTATTCAGCCTCTTGCCTGGGCTAATTACTCTCTGTCTTTTCATAATCTTGCTCAGATGTGGAGATCTTGACAACTTCCATTCCCTAGAGGCACCAAGACATAGCAAAGGCCTGAGCAGTGAGTTAGCTTTAGACTGTTCACTGCTGACGCCCTGTCCCTGAAACACCCTGGGAGTAAATCTATAATACAAAAGGCTGGTTTCTTGCCAATTTGCAGTTCAGGAATTCTTGTTCAGCTGTACAGGGGGGGATCTTTGGTTTATTCAAGGGTTCAACCACAGAAAACTCTTCAGCAAGAGAATTCTCAAGAAATCTGAAGCAAACAATTTCCACCAAACATGAGAAAATCTGCAGATGCTGGAAATCCAAAGCAACACACGCAAAATGCTGGAGGAACTCAGCAGGTCAGGCAGCATCTGTGGGAAAGAGTAAACAGTTGTCGTTTCCGGCCGAGTCTCTTCATCAGGACTGGTTTTCACCCAAAATTGTGATGTGAAATTTTTAGGCTCAGTAGCCCTTGGGGATTGATTTGCAAAGTGTAAACTGGGGAAAGTCAGAATAGATGGTAGGAGGTGTTACCATTCGGTGAACAGTGACAAATATTTGTCTAAATGCAGCAGAAGCGGAGTGACAAGGGGAGCTGATTAGCTAATCAGCAAGAAAGCTATTGGCAGTTTAATCAAAGTGTGTGATAATGAGAGACCTTTCAGGGCTCATAATGTTTGAACTTACCTGAGGGAGAGTTTGCAGAAGATGTTGTCTGTGTTCAGTCTCTGCATTGTTTCCTTGTGAAGAGATTTGAGTACCATACCTGAGAGTAGAGTCTGGAAGAATTTGTATCAAGTCAGATTACCATTAAATCTATGTTTTCTGTAACCCAGGGACACCCAGTATCAGTAATAGTCTGGCTTATGGGTGTTTGCAGTGATGAAGATTTTCCAGCAAGCTGTAAGTAACTTCTGCATAAACAGCATCTGTTGCTGGTGAAATAAGTATTTCTTACTCAACCAGGACCACTGGTGGGCTGCATGAGTCTGGGAATAAATTATGAGGGAGCAGGTGAACCATTAAAACCACTTGTGATGGACAAGAGGATTCCATGTATAAAGGCAACAAAATGATCGGTGCTCTTTGTATAGGAACTGGCCGTTACTGCTGTAGGTTTATGCATCTGTAACATTAACTTCATTTCAGCTTCACTAGCACTGCCTGTTGGGGAAGCTTCCTTAAAATATGAGGGAGAGTCATAAAGAACTACAGCACAGAAACAGGCCCTTCGGCCCATCTACTCCATGCCAAGCTAGTATTCTGCCTAGTCCCACCAACCTGTACCTAGACCATAGCCCTCCATGCCACTCCCACGTGGAGATGTTATTCCACATATTGCATCATTATTGCCCTATATAGCTGAAGCATAACCTCTCTACTCATGTATTCAATTGCTCTGGCAATATACAAAAATAGTTCTGTTAGCTTTCCTTAGAGTTTGCTTCCTTAAGAGACTGTGGAGATTCGGCATGACATTAAAAACATAGATAAACTTTGAAAGATGTGTAGTGAAGAGAATATTGACTTGCAACATCACGGTCTGGAATGGGAACATCAATGCCCTTGAACAGAAGATCCTACAAAAGATAATGGATTCAGACCGGTACATCATAGGTAAAGTCCTCCCAACCAGTGATCACATCTACATAAAATATTGTTGTTGAAAAATAGCATCCATCATCAGCAATCCTCACCACCCAGGCCAAGCTCTTTTCTCTCTGATGCTATCAGGTAGCAGGTACAGGAGCCTCAGGACTCACACCACCTGGTTCAAAAACATTTATGACCCCACAACCACCAGGCTCTTGAACAAACGTGGATAACTACACTCACTTGCCCATCCAGTGAGACGATTTCACTTTAAGCACTCTTTATTTCATTATCCCATATTCTCAATATTTATTGATATTTATTTATATTTGTATTTGCACAGTTTGTTGTCTTCTGTACTCTGCTTAGTCTTTCATTATAGTTATTATCATAGTTAATTATTGTTATAGTTACTATTCTACAGATAGCTGAATATTCCCACAGGAAAATGAATCTCAGGGTTGTATGCGGTGACAAATATGTACTCTGATATTTACTTTAAACTACTTATTGTATACCACGTACTCCACACCACCCCTCCCTCACTCCACCACATCTCCAAACAATGTAGTCTCTTACCATCTGGATAATGTTTCTTTTCTTGCCAGAATAGACTAATTCATACTTTGGTTGATTGCTGTCACTTTAAAAGCTCTATTGAAGAGTGTAGATTTCTTTACTGTGGTAAACACATTATACATAGTTAATTAGTGCCATTGTTTAACAATTCATAATTGTGCAAGTTTTACACATGAAGCCTTTCAGGATAGGATCAACTTAACTTACCTTTCTTGAAATTAATTTCTTTCTTTCCCTTTCATAAATTTTAAAAAATCATAAGGCAACCATAATAAATTTCTCAATTCTGGGTCAAACTTGAGGTATGCACACACGGATTTCACCTTCAACCAAAGTGAGATGATTTCTGTCCTTGCTCTTGATGCTTGCTTACACATGTAAGAAGTTGAGAACTGCAGCAAAATGTTCATTGCTTTCCTATGATTGGCAGGATATTCTTCTTTCATAGAAATCCAAAACTTGTCCAGGGGCAGGTCAGTAAATCTCATCGTGAGTGCGTGATCAGAGAGATCTCACAAAATTCTTCCTCTTCTCTCAAAGTCAAGTTCTTAGGCTGAGAAGATTCAGAGAAAAGGTCCCTCACTCAGTCATGCACTTGCGTAAGAAGGGAGGAAAAATACTGTTCAATTTTATTCTGCAGTCCTTCCAGCTGGGTTTCAATAAGACTCGATACTTTCTGATATCCTTCCTCACTCTCAAACTCAAGCAGCAGCGGAAACTTTTCAAGATTTCCTTTTGTATTATGATTTTTCCAAAGACTCAATTTCCTTTTAAATCCAATAATCTTGTCACTTGAACTCAAAACACTTTCTCCAGGGCCTTGCAGAGACTTGTTCAACTGGTTTATATGATGAAAAATGTCTGTTAAATAGTCCAGTTTCTGTAGCCATTCTTCATCTTCAAAGCACTCAGCAAAATCTGGCCTACTATTTTCTTGAAAGTACTCCTGCAATTCACCTTTCAGCTCAAACGCCCAGTTGAGAACTCTTTCTCTGCTAAGCCACCGGGTTTCTGTATGTAGCAGGAGATTGGTATGCTCTTTGTCTAGAGTGAACTGATCTTGATTCTTGAGTGAACTGGTCTTAAGGCTACTAAATAACTTGCTTCCTGAGTCCCTTTACTGACTGTGACTTTATTTTCAAAAGTTTTAATCTGTTTGTATTGAGATTCCAGTAGTCATTTAAATAATCAAGACTTCTACGTGTCATATGGCTGTGATTTGTAGTTAAGTGTCTTTTCAATTTTGCTGGACTCATTGCTACATTTGGAAGTTGTTTGCCACAGACTAGGTACAATGGAATAGGACAACTGGGATCACCAGTCCATATAAAAGTCATTGTAAAAGTAGACTTTTTTGTGTCTGTTATTGTACTAGTGTAGTGAAATGACTCAGAAGATTGTAATTCCTCATCATTAATCTTATCAGAATTGTCCATAGCCTAGTCCTATAATCCTCCTCTTCCATCCCACACTTCCACTTCAAAAATTGTCGCACTGGACCGTCTTTAGAATGAAAATTTCCCTCCGGTTTTCTACTCCAGTAGAGTTTGTTCACTCCCATAAGTCAGTTGGTGCTGCATAAGGGGAAGCTGGGGGATGTAATTCGTGAGGGAGAGGCTGACATCACAGCCCAGGTTGGCGAGTCCATTCAATGCCTGGAAAACACACTTCACATTCCTCATCAGCCTACCATTCTCTCCTCTGTGCAATACAGTGATCTCCACTTCCTTGCATCAAAAACTGAGAATGGACTCAACTAAATAAACACGGTCCAAGTACGCGCTGCCGTTCTGGGCTGAGAGATCTCTAATGGGGCTGCTTGGTCACTGCTACCACTGCCAGCCCTAGCATTGTGTGTTGCAAGAAGTTCTAAAAACAATGCTTATCTTTTTTAAATCATGATCTCTCACAGAATTCCTAGCACCCTTTCATGGAACCTTAGTGTTCCGTGGAACCCTGGCTGAGGAACCCTGGCTCAGACACTCTCTTCTATTTAGCTATGTAAGCTGAAATGCACTCCCCTTCTTTTTGATTCCGCTAATGAAACCCAAAGCATTCTGCAATCATCAATGGCTTCAGTTCAAAATTTTCCTATATCACTTTTACAATATGAGAAAAGCTCATATCCACTGGTTTGGTTGGACCAGACAAACGTCAAAGCAAACTGTATGCCTTTAAACCCAATGCACTTAGTAAAATTAGTTATTCCATTTGCTTCAAAATATTGTTGAATTTGCTCAGTATATAAAATCCAACTAACTGTACTGTAATTAAATGTGACAATCTTTCAGATATAGCCAGCCATTTCTCCTGTTTTATGATAATTATCAACTGGTACTCACTCTTTATGAACCCAGGAATCCTTCCTTTCTCTTTATGAATCCATTAATTCTTCCATTTTCTGACTTTTTAAGAAAAACTCAGTTGTGGCTTTCCTTCTGAAGAACACGTGCTGTGCAAGTTTTTTTTTAAACTTGACCATCTCTGCATATACTCGGTTGTGTTTTTAAATTTGACTGTTCCTTGCTGTGTCTTTCTTATTTCAACTGTCTTGCTGTACTTCAACAGATCGATAGCTGTCTCACGTTCGTTTTAAAGCTACTTCATTGCCAATGTTATATTTTGTAACTTCAAAACAATAAACTAATTCAAAGGAAGATACAGGAATTCAAAATGCAAGTCTAACTTTGAGTTTACTTTTAAGCGAAGTTGTGTGGTGGTGTATGGCATACGCTGTATGCAATTTATGCATTCTTGTATTGATACATATAACTTGTAATGAATTATTTAAATGAACAAGAATAGTTAATCAAACAATTAATCTACAAGTTTACTGAAATATTAAATACACAGCAAAGGGTGTCAAAGTTTACAAGGAGAAGGCAGGGGAATTTGGTTGAGAAGGAAAATTAATCAACCATGATTGAAATGTGGACCAGACTCAATGGGCCAACTGGCTTAATTATTGTCTTATGGATCAGGGAATTAGATGAAGATTCTGAGAAGAAGTAGAGAGGTAGAGAAAGAGAAAGAGATCATGTGAGGCAAGGAACATTGGCAAGTTGGGAAATTGTGGTGGAGGGGAAATTATTTGAAGTTAAGCAACGACAATGATTGAGACTGCCAAGATGACAGGAGTGGGAAGGAGGCTCTAAAAGCATCGAAGAAGCCAGGCTGGCATAAATGTGGGTGGGTGGAGAGTGAGCAATCATCTACTCCGTGGAAAATTATTGCTTTGGGTTCCAAGCCCACTGACTGCTATTGTGAAGCTATTGCCAGCATTTTAATTAGGAACTGAGAATGAATGGCATTATCATGATTTTGCTGCAGTTTTAGAAGTCAACATAATGAACATTTATAGTAAGTTAGAATGCAAGATCAATTTGTGAATGGGTATTGTGATCAGACTCAAAGGAAGATGAAACTGCAAAAGATCTAGGTTGGGTGGAAGTAGGGGATTGTAGATATTCAGAAGTGCACCAAGACTGATTCTGTGAATGAAAAGGTTCTAATATGAAGAGCATTTGATTGCTCTGAGCTTGTACTCCCTAGAATTTTGAAGAATGGTGGGGGGGGGGGGGGGGAATCTCATCGAATGTTGAAAGACCTAGATATAGTGTATGTAGAGAGGATATCTCCTATAGTGGGTGAGTCTAGGACCAGAGGGCACAGCCTCAGAATAGATGAGGAGGAATTTCCTTGGCTGGAGGATGGTGAATCTATGGAATTTGTTTCCACAGGCAGCTGTGAAGGCCAGGTGATTGTGTGTAGTTGTGTGTAGTTAAGGCAATAGTTGATAGGATCTTGATTACTCAGGGCATGAAAGGCTACAGGGGGAAGGCAGGAGAATGGGGTTGAGAAGGAAATGGATCAGCCATGATGTAATTGTGGAGCAGACTCGATGAGCTGAATAGCTGAATTTTGCTCCTATATTTTATGGTCTATGCTCTTATGATGTGCAATTCAATGGTAGTTTTTAATTTCCGTGTTCAAGGCCTTTTCTAAAATGTATAGCACTACACACCGTGTGTGATAGAATTTTGGAACCACAACATCAACTGCTGTAGGCTGCCCAAGCACTCCCCATCAATATACAAAAACCTACACTGAAAACCTGTAACACACATCAACGTTGCTGGTAAACGTAGCAGGCCAGGCAGCATCTCTAGGAAGAGGTACAATCGACGTTTCGGGCCGAGACCCTTCGTCAGGACTAACTGAAAGAAGAGCTAGTAAGAGATTTGAAAGTGGGAGGGGGAGAGGGAGATCCAAAATGATAGGAGAAGACAGGAGGGGGAGGGATGGAGCCAAGAGCTGGACAGTTGATTGGCAAAAGGGATATGAGAGAATCATGGGACAGGAGGCCCAGGGAGAAAGAAAAGGGGGAGGGGGGAAAAACCCAGAGGATGGGCAAGGGGTATAGTGAGAGAGACAGAGGGAGAAAAAGGAGAGAGAGAAAAAGAATGTGTGTATATAAATAAATAACGGATGGGGTACGAGGGGGAGGTGGGGCATTAGCGGAAGTTTGAGAAGTCAATGTTCATGCCATTAGGTTGGAGCTATCCAGACGGAATATAAGGTGCTGTTCCTCCAACCTGAGTGTGGCTTCATCTTTACAGTAGAGGAGGCCGTGGATAGACATATCAGAATGGGAATGGGACTTGGAAATAAAATGTGTGGCCACTGGGAGATCCTGCTTTTTCTGGCGGACAGAGCATAGGTATTCAGCGAAACGATCTCTCAGTCTTCGTCGGGTCTCGCCAATATATAGAAGGCCACATCGGGAGCACCGGACACAGTATATCACCCCAGCCGACTCACAGGTGAAGTGTTGCCTCACTTGGAAGGACTGGGGTCCTGAATGGTAGTGAGGAAGGAAGTGTAAGAGCATGTGTAGCACTGGATAAATGTCAGGAGGGAGATCGATGGGGAGAGATTGGGGGGAGAATGGACAAGGGAGTCGCGTAGGGAGCGATCCCTGCGGAAAGCAGAGGGCGGGGGACGGAAAGATGTGCTTAGTGGTGGGATCCTGTTGGAGGTGGCGGAAGTTACGGAGAACAATATGTTGGACCCAGAGGCTGGTGGGGTGGTAGGTGAGGACAAGTGGAACCCTATTCCTAGTGGGGTGGCGGGAGGATGGAGTGAGAGCAGATGTGTGTGAAATGGGAGAGATGCATTTGAGAGCAGAATTGATGGTGGAGGAAGGGAAGCCCCTTTCTTTAAAAAAGGAAGACATCTCCTTTGTCCTGGAATGAAAAGCTTCATCCTGAGAGCAGATGCGGCGGAGACGGAGGAATTGCGATAAGGGGATGGCATTTTTGCAAGAGACAGGGTGAGAAGAGGAATAGTCCAGATAGCTGTGAAAGTCGGTAGGCTTATAGTAGACATCAGTGGATAAGCTGTCTCCAGAGACAGAGACAGAAAGATCTAGAAAGGGGAGGGAGGTGTCAGAAATGGACCAGGTAAACTTGAGGGCAGGGTGAAAGTTGGAGGCAAAGTTAATAAAGTCAACGAGTTCTGCATGCGTGCAGGAAGCAGCACCAATGCAGTCATCGATGTAGCGAAGGAAAAGTGGGGGACAGATACCAGAATGCGCATGGAACACAGATTGTTCCACAAAGCCAACAAAAAGGCAGGTATAGCTGGGACCCATACGGGTGCCCATAGCTACACCTTTAGTTTGGAGGAAGTGGGAGGAGCCAAAGGAGAAATTATTAAGAGTAAGGACTAATTCCGCAAGACGGAGCAGAGTGGTAGTAGCGGGGAACTGGTTAGGTCTGGAATCCAAAAAGAAACGGAGAGCTTTGAGACCTTCCTGATGGGGGTTGGAAGTATATAGGGATTGAACATCCATGGTGAAAATAATGCGGTGGGGGCCAGGGAACTTTAAACCATCGAAAAGTTTAAGAGCGTGAGAAGTGTCACGAAGATAGGTAGGAAGGGATTGAACAAGGAGGGATAAAACCGTGTCGAGGTATGCAGAAATGGGTTCGGTGGGACAGGAGCAAGCTGAGACAATAGGTCGGCCAGGACAAGCAGGTTTGTGGATCTTGGGTAGGAGGTAGAAACGGGAAGTGCGAGGTGTGGGAACTATAAGGTTGGTAGCAGTGGATGGGACATCCCTTGAGCGGATAAAGTCGGTGATGGTGTGGGAGACAATGGCCTGGTGCTCCTTCGTGGGGTCACGGTCGAAGGGTAAATAAGAGGAGGTATCCGCGAGTTGTCGCTGTGACTCGGCAAGGTAGAGGTCAGTGCGCCAGACTACAACAGCATCCCCCTTATCGGCGGGTTTTATAGTAAGGTTAGGATTATTGCGGAGGGAATGGAGAGCAGAGTGTTCCGAAGGAGTGAGGTTGGAATGGGAGCAAGGTGCGATGAAGTCGAGATGGTTGCTGTCCCGTCGGCAGATAGCAATAAAGAGATCCAGAGCAGGCAGAAGACCAGAGCGGGGTGTCCATGAAGAGGAGGAGGGTTGAAGATGGGAGAAGGGGTCATCGGTGGGGGTCCTGTGCTTTTTTCCTGGTAGCTTTGCCACTGTTACTATCTTTGTTTTTATTCGCTTGCTTTAGGCTATCCATCTGAGCTGTGTTGCTAATTCCATGGTTTGAGTGGTTAGTTCTTGCTTGTGTACTATAGAAGTAATCTATGCTACTGAGATCAGCCGCAGGAGAAGCTGAGTTATATTTTCATACTTTTGAGATCTTGTTTGACAACCTGCAGCCTTTTGGATTTGATCTGTTGACTTGAAAGAAGAATGAAGTAAATGTTTAAAAAAAAATTAAAATGGATATTCAAGAACATCGTAAGTGGCAGTAAAGTGATGCTTGAAGGATTTGCAATAACAGGTAGTTTAGTATTCTAACACTCTCACTCCGATCACTTGACATGCCCACAATTGTGAATTTATTTGAAGTGCCCAACTTTTTAAAAGAAACTGGATTAGAAATACAAGAAAAATACATTGAAAGTGATACAGTTACTCCACAGCATGAAGTAATTTAATCAAGTGATGCTAAATGGATTTCCTCTACCAAGCATTTAGCAGAATAATGGATTTTCATTTATCTTTTTGACATCTGACTCTTCAACTTTCCCGGAGGTGTTTTTCTTTTCTTTTCTCACTCATTACCAACAAAATAAAAAGCAAAATTTTCCAATTACCAGAAACCTGAAACATCTTACTTCTCTTTAGTGAAAAATAAACACAGGGCATGCTGGAAACATTCAACAGCTTTGTGAACATTTTCAGCATGGTTTGAAAATTACAGACAGGGCAAGGTAAATCTTTTAGTGAAGAGATAAGATATTGCAGCTGCTAAAATCTGGAGCAAAAATACAAACTGCTGGTGGAAGTCAGTGGGTCAAGCAACAGTTGTGGATGCAAAGTGATGGCTGATTTTTCAAGCCAAGTTCTTGCATCAGAAGGGTTTTAGTGTTGTTCAAAAGCCAGTAATGTGAAATGTTAACCCTGCGTGGAGGAATGCAACACTCTGTTTGGTGTGTTATCACTTTCAGTGCCTGCTGCATTGTTTCCGAGTGTTACGATGCTTGTTAGCAAATCAATATCATATCATTTGAGGCACCAATCCTGTGCTAACTGACATCAGGGCTCCAGTTCTTAAAAGGTATCTGTTTACTAAAACAGAAGCTGGAAGTTTTTCTGGAGCATTGATGGTGAGGTGGACATGCATTTAATCCCTAGCTTTACAGTTATTGATCCCCGTATCCTAATATAATGGTAGGGAAGTGATGTACACAGAGGGTGTCAGGAGGTGCCCAAGGCAGTATTGAAGCAGTGCTGGGCAGATATCCTGAAGGAAGTAAGTGCCAAGTCTGGGTGTCGGAGATCCCAATACTGGAATTCATTCAAGTGAGGAAGTCTAGTGTAGTGGTTACCTTCCACCATAGTTTGATCTCTGGATCATTTCCTACTGCGACACCCATATTTGGGAAAACAAGGTAGGGAAACTAGGAAATTGTAGACTTCAGATGAGAAATTAGCAGGTTTTAGATTTATTTATTAATCACATGTACATCAAAACATAATGAAATGCCTATTTATTACCAACCAACATAATCTGAAGATGTGCTGGGACACCCTGCAGGTGTTGCTACATATTCTGGTGCCAACATAACACGTGCATACTATTCAGCAGAGCAACACGCAGCCAAGATACAAGAAGCAACAACAGTAAAACAAGCCCCTTTTCCACTTCCACCCCACACCCACACATAGAGACTTGCCTTCAATCCCAGGACAGGACTCTGACCTCCAGACTGTGGCTATAGACTTGCAGACACCAGGCCTCTGACCTCCGGATTCTCCAACCAGCCTAGGACCTTTGACTTTTGGGCTTCAACCTCTGGTCTTGCCGAACTCGGGTTTTGACCTTTGGGCTTCACCCTCCAGGCGAGCTGACCTCTGGGCTTTGTCCCCAGTACCCACTGATCACAGGCCTCCATATGTGAAGTCATCCAGTTTGTCAGAATAAGTCAAAAAGCAGAGCTACTATGGGAGGGAAAAATCAAGATCTCATCGCGAAATTGACACCAACCAAATCACCTAGAAAATCCAGAAATGTCAACATAATTTTAAGAAAAGGAAATAATTTGACAAATTTGCAAGAGTTCATTAAGGATACAACAAACAGGGTGGATAAAGGCAAACCTTTAGATCTTTAGTTGATCTTCGATAGAATGTCCCTCAGAAGGTTACTGCACAAGATAAGAACACAGAGAGTTGAGTGTGATACGTTAGTATAGGTTGAATTCATTTAACTAATCGAAAATAGAGATTCAGGACACTTTTGAATTGGCAATCAGTATCTAGTTGGTGCCACAGGGATCAATGATGCATCCTCATTTTCATAATCTATATTAAGAATTTAAAGTGACTGTGTGTACTGTAGCCAAATATTCTAATGATGTTAACACACCTTGTAAGTTGTGAGGAGGCCACAAAGAACTGCAAAGGCCATATTTGGCTAAGAAGTTATCATATGAATTCTAATGTGATAAATGTAAAATTGTTTATTTTGGCAGGAAGAATCAACAGTGAATTGTTATTTATATTGAAAAATGTTGCAGTGTTAAGGAATCTGTTAGTCTACCCTCATGAAACACAGGAACTTAGCATGCAGAAAATGTAAACTATTAGAATGGTAAACAGAATGGTGGTTGATATTGCAAGGGTAACTTGATGGGACACAGCAGTACTGGACTACAGTACTTAGTTTTGTTTTCCAAATTTGAGAAAGATTATACATTCCATGGAGGCAGTGCAGAGAAAGTTCATTGGATTCATTCCGAGTGTGAGTGTGTTGATATATGAAGAAAGATCGAACAAATTGACCCTTTATTCATTGGACTATGGAATAATAGGGATCATTCTTTTCGAACAGGTAGCATCAATATGAGATGGAGATGAGGAAGAGTTTCTACTTTCGGAGGGCTGTGAAGCTTTGGGATTTTCTACTCAAGAGGGCCAGAAGCATAGTTACTGTGTATATTAAAAACAGATTAACATCTCTCTGGACATGGGAATAAGCAAATAAGGGATTATGACGGCAAAGTGGTGCTGAGATGAAAGACCAGGAATGATTTTATTTAATGTGGAGGAGGCATCAAATTCTGAAAAGCCCATACTTTCCATTACCTATTTCTTATGTTCCCATGTTTGTAATTAGCACTTGCATAAAAAGTTCATGATTATGATTCCAAATGAGAAAATGCAAAGGCCGCAAGCCACTATATTTAAAACTAGGAGGTTTCATAATCATGTTGTTAATACTACAGTTGATCAAATGCAGATGAAAGCTCAAATCAACCATATTCCTTTTATCTGATGTTGATTAAAGTTTTTAAAAAACCCTGTAATTTCTAAGTTCACATCTGGTGCATAGGATAATAAAGTACTGTAACAAAAATTAGAACCTTTATATAGATTGATTCATTACCAAGAGAACTAAAGAGTGCATTTAATAGTATCTGTTCAAACAATCTTGGCCATTGTGATATTTGGGTAAAATGGAATTAACTTATTTTCATTTTACTAAATTCTTGAGTTATAAAATCACTGTGTGGTTTATGAATACATACGTATGATGAACAGCTAAATTACCTCCAATAAGTTCTGCTGGCAGAGTGCAAGCCTATGGGTAGATTTTGGACTTGGAATTATATTGGATATCAAAGTGGCACTTTATAGGAGAGGACAGGACTTGTAGAAATGAATGAAAGATGGACCAATGCCTGTTTCTGTAAGACCCTTTAGCTTGAATATTCTCTTTGCTTGAAGCTCAAGATGTAGTTTGGGGTAGAATAATTCCTACATGTATATTGCAGATCTGCAGTGAAATCTCTTTTCCATAATATCCTGCTCTTCTGTAGATCAGGGATGCTGAAGGTGGAAACTGAAACTGGAGCAAAGGAGAGAGATAAATACCAAAGTAGTTTTGGTGGGAGAGGAACGGGTGATGGGAACTGTGGAGAAATCTAATCAATCCTTCGTAAAGTACCAAAATCCTGTACCATGCAACAGAATAGTCTTAACTGTAACTGTTTTAATGACTAATTGAAAGGAAAATTGAAGTCACTGTCATATGCGTAAGTACATGTTCAATACACATACACATGCACAGGTGCAATGAAAAACTTACTTGCAGCAGCATCACAGGTGCATAGCCTTAAATAAGCAATATTCACAAGGAAAACATAAAATAATTACGTTATACAGGATTTTTACAGGAAAACACAGTCAGAACAAAAAAAAAGACAACATCAATTTTAGTGCAAAGCATTCAAAGTGGTCATAGTGATTTAAATTGTACTGATTATGACTTTGAAAGTAGGTTCAAGAACCGAACGATTGAAAGGAAGTGACTGTTTTTGAACCTGACATTAATATCTATTTGTTCTATATATAGCAATCAGCAGCTAATTATTCAGCTCACTGAAAATGGAAATTTCATTCAGATTCCAACTTCAGAAAGAACGTGAAGTTTGTAGCTGTGGGAGAAAATGATTTGGACTACATCAAAGAAAGTGAATGGAATAATAATGATTAAATAATCAGAGGAATAGAGATAAGTCGAACATTTAAGAAATAAAATGAACAGATTGTTTTTCCATAATCTGTTTTCAAATACAGAGGATTTAAAAGAAATGTGTGTATTTTTGTCATTGTGTTGCAGCCTTATGATGTGTTGAGCACGTGGCCAAGTGGTTAAGGCATTCGTCTAGTGATCTGAAAGGTCGTTAGTTCGAGCCTCAGCTGTGGCAGCATGTTTGTGTCCTTGAGCTAGGCACTTAACCACACATTGCTCTAGTGTCTGTGCGAGGAGTGGCGCCCCATACAGACTTCAAATCTGCGCCTTGTAAGGCATGAAAATGCCCGACGCAGGCCTCTCATGGTCTGAGTCGATGTTCCCTCCCTTCCCTCCCTCCCGATGCAGCCTTCAGGAGTTGAAACCATGCCAAGATACGGGGAGAGTCACCACAGTAATTGAAATGGGAAGTAAGGCAGTGGGCTTCTACAAACTTGAAATTATAAAAGATCAGCATGATCTCCAGCAACACAATTTTCTGTGCATCGTAACAAAAATGATTGCTAGATTGTCCTCCCTTCTTCCTCTGCCTATCTGGCCCCTCTTGGGCATACTTTGGATGGTCACGGAAATAAAAGTGGGATCCTAAACATATTGGAGCTCTTGTGCATAATGGCACTAAAAATCAGCACATTGTGGGACAAAATATCTTGGAGGTATCCAAGATACCTCATTGGTCCCAAGCGCCACACTGTCAGTAATGCTGTCTTTTGATCCAAACATTAGACAACAGCCCCACTTTAGGTATGAAAGGTCATGGCATTATGTTACAGGCAAGAGAGTTGTCTCTATAGTTCTGGGACTATGCTTATTCTGAATAAGAGAAGACACGAATGTCACCATCTGCCCTGGCATCCTGCAATGTATCTGTCCCTACAGACAATGTTGCAGACACTGGATCGGTCTTCCAGTGAGTGAACTCAAGGAAAGCATCTGGCTTGGATGGGTCTCCAGCCATGTCCTTAGACTGTGCACTGGTCAGCTTGTGGGTGTACCTGCAGACATTTTTAAGATCTCCCTATTCTTCTTTGAAGTTCGTACCTGCTTTAAGACTCTGTCACCCCAGTACAAGAAAAACAAGTAACATGCCTTCATGACTGCCTGCAACATGAACTGACGTACACCATCATGAAATGCTTTTAGAGGCTGGTCATTGCATACATCAGCTCCAGTCTCCCAGACAACCTAGACCCACTACAATTCAACTACAATGAAAACTGGTTTATGGTGTGTAGCCCTCCTGGCCAGCCTCAGGGTCGCTCAGCTCGCTGTCGTCTAGGGAAACAGCCCTCGGCCCCGCCAACTGGGTAATAGTTTGTGTGGATGCTGTGTGATGTACCCCACCCCGCCAAATAACAGACAATACACCAGATACGATTAAATGATTTACAGTTTATAGATATTACTGGAACTATATAATTAATAGAGAATAAAATATAAAAGGAAAATAAAAGGCACCACACTTATCAAAGTACAATCTCTTCGTGCACAAATAGTTGGAGCTCAGGACCCTCCTTCTTCACCTTGCAACCCCTTGGACCACCTCGACCTACCGCCTGGGACCAACAACTGTGGTCGACCAGACGCTCCACACGAGTCCATCTCCGTCTCCTCTCCTCGCCGAACACCCTGAACCTCGGACTCCTGCTCGGGGTCCGACCCCGTTAGCGAACTCACAGCACCTGGTCCATCCTCTGTCTCTCTCTCCCGCCTTCTGCCCAAAAACCCATGCATACAATATCTTACAGACACACAGAAAGCATAACAACTAACCCAATTGGTTCATTTGTCTTCTTATCAATAGATAATCCAAAACAAACTACTAATGGGAGGACTTTCTCAGCAGTTAACATAACAAAGAAGCCCTTTCAATTATAACATAACAAAGAAGCCATTTTAATTATGTTTGTAGACTACGCAGTGACATAAAAATAAGAAACCTCTTACAGGTGGATACCATCTTCCTGGCCATACATTCTTCTTTGGACTACTTATTGACAATTGGATCCTTGACTTCCTAACACAATACTGCAAAGTGCAAGGAAAGATTGCAAGAACTCTGCCATAATTATCCTCAATGCTGGTGCCCTACAAGGCTGCATCCTCCTACTTTTCCTGATACCACTAAGACCGTGTGGCCAGATTTTTCTTTAACTCCATCTATGGGCTTGTAGATGACACCACCGTAGTGGAACACATCTCAAATTATGATTAGTTGGAGTACAGGAAGGTGACAGAGAGGCCATTGGCATAGTGAAATGACAATAGCTGTTCTTTCAATATCAGAAATATAAAGAGATAGTTATTGACTTCAAGAAGATGGTGGTTGTAGTTGGGGCTGGTTACAGTTCAGAGCTCCAGGTGAACTTCTCCAATAGTCTGCCGTGCTCTAACCACCAAGAAAGTGTTCCAGTGCTTCCACTTCCCCAGAGATTTGGCATGTTCCATTTGATCCTCACTAGTCTTTATAGGCACACCATAGAAAGTGGTTTGTTATTGCAAACGCTCTGCTAGCAACTAAAATAGGCTGCAGAGGGTAGTGGACACAGCTCAGCACATCACAAAAACCAGTCACCCCTCCATGGACTCTGTCTACACTTCTTGTTGCCTCAGTTAAGCATTCAGCGTTATCAAAGATGCACCTACCCTGCAATTCTCTCTTCCCTCTCAAAAGCTCGAAAGCATGTACCACCAGGCTGAAGAACAGTTTCTATACCATTGTTATAAGATCATTTAATGGCCCCCTGCTATGGGAAGATGGACCCTTAACCTCACCTTTAACGTCTTTATGACCTTACACATTATTGTCTCCCTGTGTTGCACTTTCCCTGTAAGAAATAACACTTTATTCTGCATTCTGTTACTGCTTTCCCTTGTAGTTATCTCAATACACAGTTATAATGAAATATACTGCACGGATGGCATGCAAAACAAAGTTTTTCACTGTATCTCAGTAAACGTGGCGATAATAAAACAATTTACTCTTTTACATTCTTCAGAACAGCCAGCAAGGCAGATTTTTCAGCCAGTAACTCTTTACTTTTGAGGCATTCTCATTAGGTCTGAATTGTTTGCCATAAAATTCTCAGATAAAGTTAGAAGGTGCTTGAAAATGTCGGGCTGTATCTGTGTAAAGAGAAACAGAGTTAATATAAACAGAAGGGATTCGGCAGATGCTGGAAATGTAGGGCAATACACACAAAATGCTGGAGGAACTCAGATAGAGCATTTGCTACATCAAGCTATTTTCAATGGTGCATCTATAAGAATTGGTGAGGGTCAAATGGGACATGCCAAAATTCTTCAGCATCCTGAAGAAGTTGAGGCCAGTGCACTTTCTTTGCAATGACTTCTATGTGGTTAGACCAGGGCGGGCTACAGATGATATTCACTTCTTCATCAGGAGACCCTTCCCTAAGTAAGTTAATGTTTCAGCTTGAAGACCTTCCGAACTGAAAGAGAGAGAAAGTAAGTTTGTCTCAGTGGCAGAGAAGGAGGAGAGAGCAATAGGTGGAAGAAAGAAAATGCCTGTGAAGGGTGAAATGACATAAGCAAGTGTTAGCAATCATCTTAAAGAAGAGTTCTTGAAAAGTGGTTGGGGAAACCTTGTGGTTAAGAAAGCTAGATAAATTATACTTTTTCTCTCACTTTCTTCATCCACCTCCTTCTCTCTTTTTTCTTCTATCAGTACCACTGATATTCATCCCCTTCTGTCTCATCACATTTCTCGCTATCAGTCTCTCTGCACTTCCCTTCCTATTTGTCTCACTCTCACTCTGATCCTCCCCTCCCCCTTTTCTCCTATCTCTCTCTCTCTCCTTTATTCCCTTTTTTCTCATATTTATCTCTTTCTCTGTCCATTAAACCACATGGAAAGATTTTTACTCCCTCACGTTGTGGGATGGATGTAAGATTTAAATAAATAAATTCTAATTCTGAAAAAGGATCCCATTCAGAAGACTTAACTTCAAATGCCCTATCCAGGATACTAGAAGTTTTTTTCAGTTATATAAAGAATAAAAGGGAGGTGAGAGTTGAGATTCGAGCACTGGAAAATGACGCTGATAAGGTAGTAATTGGGGACAAAGAAATGGGAGATGAACTCTTTACCGCAAGAGACACTAGCTGTATGCCAGAGGTCCGTGAGTGTCAGGGAGCAGGAGTGAGTACCATTGCTATCACAAAGGAAAAAGTGCTAGGCTAACTGAAAGGTTTTCAGGTGGATAAGTCACCAGATGTCCCGCTTGGTGGCGCAATAATATCAGCGCCGGACTCCAGAGCGAAGGTTCCCGAGTTCGAATCCAAGTCGGGTTGAGCGTCGAGCTAGCAACTCGGCCACGTAAAAACAAGAATAGCTTGCTACGGAAACACCGTCATGATGGTGCCCCAATAACCCCACTGCCAAGTTAAGGGCTATTCTTCTTCTTCAAGTCACCAGATGGACTACGTCCCAGAGTCCTGAAAGAGCTTGCTGAAGAGATAATGGATGCATTGATCATGATCTTTCAAGAGTCACTTGATCCTGGCATGGTCCCGGAGGACTGGAAAATTGCGAATGTCACTCTACACTTTCAGAAGGGAGGAAGACAAAAGAAAGGAAATTATAGGCCAGTTAGCTTAACCTCAATGGTTGGGAGAGTGGCTGGAGTCCATTATTAAAACCAAGGTTTCGAGGTACCTGGAGACTAATGATAAAATCAGCATGGTTTCCGCAAAGGGAAACCTTGCCTGAAAAATCTGTTAGAATTCTTCCAGGAAGTAACAAGCAAGGTGGACAAAGGAGAGGTAGTGGATGTCATTTACTTTGATTTTCAGAAGGCATTTGCAGGTACCACACATGAGGTTGCTTAACAAGATAAAATCCTATGGTGTTACAGGAAAGACACTGGCATGGATAGAAGAATGGCTGACAAGCAGGAGGCAGTGAATGGGAATAAAGGGGGCCTTTTTTAGTTGGCTGCCACCAACTAGTGGTGTTCCGCAGGGGTCAGTATTGGGACCGCTACTTTTCACATTGTTTGTCAATGATTTAGATAGTGGCAAAGTTTGCAAATGATACAAAGATAGGTGGAGGGGTAGGTAGTGTTGAGGAAGCAATGCGATTGCAGCAGGACTTAGACAAACTGGAAGAATGGGCAAAAAAGTGGCAGATGGAATACAGTGTTGGGAAATATATGATAATGCATTTTGGTAATGGAAACGATAGTGTGGACTAGTATCTAACCGGGGTGAAGGTTCAAATATCAAAGATCCAGAGGGAGTTCTCGTGCAAGGCTCCCAGAAGGCTAATTGACAGGTTGAGTCTGTGGTAAAGAAGGCAAATGCAATGTTGGCATTTATTTCAAGGGGAAAAGAATATAAAAGCAAAGAGATAATGCTGAGCCTTTATAAGACCCTAGTCAGGCCACACGTTGAGTATTGTCGACAGTTTTGGGCCCAAATCTCAGAAAGGATGTGTTGCCATTGGAGACAGTCCAGAGGAGATTCATGAGGCTGATTCTGGGAATGAAGGGGTTAACATATGAGGAGCGTTCAGCATCTTTGGGCCTGCACTCACTGGAATTTAAAAGAATGGGGGGGGATCTCATTGAAGCCTACTGAATGTTGAAAGGACTAGATAAGGTAAATGTGGAGAGGATGTTTCCTCCGGTTGGGGAATCAAAATTGAGGGGCAACCTTTTAGAACAGAAGTAAAGAGGAATTGTTTTAGCCAAAACTTGGTGAATCTGTGGAGCACTCTGCCACAGACTGCAGTGGAGGCCAAGTCCCTGTTTAAATTAAATAGATGTTAATAGATTCCTGAATGGTTGGAGCATCAAGGTGTATGGTGAGAGGGCAGGTGTATGGGGTTGGATGGGATCCGGGATCAGCCATGATGAAATGGTGGAGGAGACTCAATGGGCTGAATGTCCTTATTCTGCTCCTATGTTTTATGGTCTCATACTCTTAAGTTCTTGCTCTACTCTTCCAACATGATTTTCCAAAGAGGAAATAAAATTTCCTTGTGTCTACTTGCTGTGGAACACAATAAGTGAACAGGATCATGATACAGCAGTGATGCATGCAGAGGGTCAAAGCTGACAACTCACATTTTTTTTACGAGGAGATAGGACAGATGGAGAATCTAAACTACTTCTGAAAGCTTTCATATGTAACATTGTTTTCTTTCTCTTTTTACTTCCTGTGATCCTGTAACCTCTTTCAAAATCCCCAGAAAAAGTTTTGTTTGGATAATCTGTGCATTATCGTGCTGATATGTTCCGAATGTGAGGTGCACAGCAAGGTGAGAGGGCGAAAGCAGCAGTTCACGCTGTCTGCTGCAGGCAGCATGGTGGCCTGAGGATCACAGGCATCATGGCGGACAGAGGTTTGTAAATATCCTGATGGGACCTGGGACACCGAGGTTGTGAGAGGCTGAGGTTATAGATATGATAGTGGGTCCTGGGTCAGAAAGTTTGTTATGAATGGATTGTTCAAATGTCAGCCTGACCCCAGCATTGTGGCAGCCAGGGATTGAAGCCATTATCATTGCTTCCTATGGACAGTACCTTGTAGATTTATTGTTGTTGGAAATTGACGCATGATTAACTTGTTTTTTTCTAAATCATGTATTCCAACAGTAAATTACTTAAACCATAAAATTGATTTTGGACCGATATTTGTTGTAATTCCAGACCACAGTTCCTGTGATGCTAACTCTGGATGCAACGGCCCGGGACACCTCCAGATTGCTGTCTCTGCAGCCTGCTGCTTGGACCTCGGTTTGATCGGACACCTCCATTCCTTGGATCCCACTGCTGCCAACTCCATTTCCAGTGACACCAGATGCATTTGAACCGCGAATTATGCAGCCTCTAGCTTCAGCTCCAGCCCAGACCTCACCTCCAGGCCAAGACCTTCTTCACTGCTGTTGGAATTCCAGGCTCCCCTTCCCCCACCACCAATCTCCAGCCCTGAGACTCTCCAGCTCCCCTGTCACCTCCTGGGTCCTCAGAGCCTCTATGTTCCTTCCACCCTACCTCCCCTGTACATCCCAACTCCCACCTTCTCTGACACCACCAACACTCCTCCTCACTCTGATTCCAGATCTAATCACTGTTGTGTCTTTACCATTCCTTCTGACCTTCTCCCTGAGGTGAAATGCTCTGTCCTCAGGAAGGGTTTTACCTTTGTCTTGCTTTTTCTGTACCTCAGTGAGTGCTGCACTCTTCATGATGCCAAGTTCTCCTTCCATCACCTCTGTCTCCGAGCCCACTTCTTTGGCAAGAATTCCCCACCCTGCACTAATGACCACATCCATCTTCAACCTTCCTCCTCTTCTTGGACACCCTGCTCTGATTCTCTGCTTGCCCTGGGTCTTTTCATTTCGAAATGCTGGTGAGACACCAGCCTGCTCGACTTCAGCACTCCTCACTTCTCCAAACTTACCCCTTCCAAGTGTACTGCCCTCTACTCTTTCTGCACCAATCCCAACCTTACCATCAAATCTGCAGAAAAAGAGGGTTCTGTGGTTGTGTGGTGCACTGGCCTCTACCTTGCTGAGGCCAGGCAGCAACTCTCAGACACCTCCTCTTACTTAGCCTTTGAAAAGGGCCCCCCTCCAGACCATCAGAAAATTGTCTCTGAACATCATCACTAACCTCATCATCTCTGGAGAACTCCCATCCACTGTTACCAAACTTATAGTTCCCTTACCCTGTACTGCTCACATTTATCTTCTACCCATGATTCACAAACCTGACTTTCCATCTAGGGTCATTGTCTCTGCCTGCTCATGCCCCACCGAACTCATTCTATATACCTTGACTCCATTCTATTCCCTTGGTTCAGTCCCTTCCTACCTACATCCATGACATTTCATATGCTCTCCATCTCCCTGACACCTTTCAATTCCCTGGCCCTAACAACCTCATTTTCACCATCGATGTCCAGTCCCTATTCACATCTATCCCCCGCTTCTTTCTCAACAAAAGATCCCACCAGTTCTGCTCCTCTATCTGGCAGAACTGACCCTTAATTTATCCTTCGGCTCTTCCCATTTTCTCCAAACTGAAAGGGTAACTGTGGGCACCCACATGGGTTCCAGCTATGCCTGCCTTTTCATCGGCTACGTAGAGAAGCCCATGTTCCAAGCATTCCCCAGTAATGCTCCCCAACTCTTCCAGCACTACATTGACAACTGCATTGGTGCTGCTTCATGCACCCATGCTGAGCTCATCAATTTCATCAACTTTGCTTCCAACTTCCACTCTGCCCTTAAATTCACTTATAACACCATAAGGTCATAAGATATAGGAGCAGAAGTAGGCCATTCAGCCCATCGAGTCTGGTCTGCCATTCAATCATGGCTGATCCATTTCTTCCGGTCATCCCAACTCCCCTGCCTTCTCCCTATACCCTTTGATGCCCTGGCTAATCAAGAACCTATCTATCTCTGCCTCAAATGCACCCAATGACTTGGCCTCCACAGCCGCTCGTGGCAACACTAAGTTCATTTCTGACACTTCCCTTCCCATTCTTGATTTCTCTGTCTGCATCTCTGGAGACAAAATGGCCACTGATATCTTTTACAAACCTACCGCTTCACATGGCTATCTTAACTATACCTCTTCCCTTTTCTCAGTTCCTTCGTCTCCGCTGCACCTGTTCCCAGGGCGAGGCTTTCCTTTCCAGGACATTGGAGGTGTCTTCCTTCTTCAAAGAATGAGGTTTCCCTTCCTCCACCTGAAGAAGGGTCTCGGCCTGAAACGTCAACTGTTTATTCATTTGCATAGATGCTGCCTGACCTGATGAGTTCCTTCAGCGATTTTTATGTGCTACTCTGGAGTCTAGCAACTGCAGATTCTCTTGTTTTTATGAGTTGTGGGAATTGTTTTCTGGTGCATCTTTGGCGATATAGCTATCCATGACGTTTAGCAAAGTTCAAGAGCTTGTAGGGTCACCATGAGTTGGCCATGCACGTTCCTGCCTCACAAGGAGCACATTGTCTATTCCCAGAGGTTACAAACAACAGGGAATGGTACCAGTTGTTCAGGAAAGCATCTCCCAGACTCCCAAAGAGCTCTATTTTGTAAGAGAATTAAAAAAACTGGCAAAGAATTGTTTCAGTTTTTAAGGGTACTCTCTATGATTCATTTCCCACTTCTGCTGTTCAATGTATTTATCACAGATAATCCACTCCAAGACTTTAAACTCTGGACATTAGGCACACTTTAAGCACACTTTACAATTATATGGAGGATTGCTTCTCTTGTGTTACAGACATCTGCTTAATCTTACTTATAAACATGAATAAATATTTTCTATTCCGGTGCATCCCCAAAGGGATCAAAAAGCTTCACTTGCTTATTTGTGTTCCAGACACATGGAGCAAGCCTCCCTTTGGTGTCAAGACAGCTGTCTGTGATTAGTTACTCAGATGTTTTAACATCCATACAGCTTTCTTCCAGATTTCATTTCTATGAGCCAACTTCCATTTACACTCCTATTGGAGTTCCTGTAAACTGATGGAAGACTTGTAGAACTTATAATAAATTGGATTGCAACCTATCTGTGTCATGGTCCAGTCCGTGAAGTCCACATTCCGGTTCACGGTCCAGTCCGTCAATTCCATATTCTGGGTTTTCCTGTTTTCCCTGATTCCGTTGGGCACCTTGATTGAGCACCTGATTCTCATTTCGGGCTGGCTACATAAATAGCTCCTGGGTTCAGCTTCTTTCACTGGACTGTTCCCTTCCCCTCCCCATCCGAATCCCTGACAATTACCTCGACAAGTATGCTCAGCAGTCACCCCAGCCCTGTGTCCTAGAAAGGGTTCCGGCTCTGCGTCCTAGGAAGGTCCTGGCCCTGCATCCTAGAAAGCATCCTGGCCCTGCGTCCAAAGCAGGGTCCCGGCCCTGCGAAAGCATCCCGGCCCTGAGTCCTAGAAAGGGTCCCGGCTCTGCATCCTAGGAGGGTCCTGGCCCTGTGCTCCAAGAAGGAGTCCCGGCTCCGTACCCAAGGGCCTAGCCAAGCCGAGTCCCTTAACAATAGGTACTCCTGTTTGAGTACTGTTGGGGGGGGACAGCTTACCCGGGGGAAGCGACAGTGGCCATGCCTCCGGCACAGAGTCTGGCCCTGTAGCTCAGAAGGGTAGGGCAAGGAAGAGGAGGGCAGTTGTGATAGGGGACTCGATAGTAAGGGGGTCAGATAGGTGATTCTGTGGACGCAGTCCAGAGACCCGGATGGTAGTTTGCCTCCCTGGTGCCAGGGTCCGGGATATTTCTGATCGTGTCCAAGATATCCTGAAGTGGGAGGGTGAGGAGCCAGTGGTCGTGGTACATATAGGTACCAATGACATAGGTAGGAAAAGGGATGAGGTCCTGAAAGGAGAATATAGGGAGCTAGGAAGGGAGTTGAGAAAAAGGACCGCAAAGGTAGTAATCTCGGGATTACTGCCTGTGCCACGCGACAGTGAGAGTAGGAATGTGATGAGGTGGAGGATAAATGCGTGGCTGAGGGATTGGAGCAGGGGGCAGGCATTCAAGTTTTTGGATCATTGGGACCTCTTTTGGCGCAGGCGTGACCTGTACAAAAAGGATGGGTTACACTTGAATCCTAGGGGGACCAATATCCTGGCAGGGAGATTAGCGAGGGCTACTGAGGTGACTTTAAACTAGAATGGTTGAGGGGTGGGAATCAAATTAAAGAGGCTAGGCGAGAGGAGGTTAGTTCACAACAGGGGGATGGGAACCAGTGCAGAGAGACAGAGGGGTGTGAAGTGAGGGTAGAAGCAAAAAGTACTAAGGAGAAAAGTAAAAGTGGCAAGCATTAAAAAGGGCCACTTTTCAACATAATTGTATAAGGGCTAAGAGAGTTGTAAAAGAGCGCCTGAAGGCTTTGTGTGTCAATGCAAGGAGCATTCGTAATAAGGTGGTGAATTGAAAGTGCAGATTGTTATTAATGATTATGATATAGTTGGGATCACAGAGACATGGCTCCAGGGTGACCAAGGATGGGAGCTCAACGTTCAGGGATATTCAATATTCAGGAGGAATAGACATGAAAGAAGGGGAGGTGGGGTGGCGTTGCTGGTTAAAGTAGAGATTAACGCAATAGAAAGGAAGGACATAAGCCGGGAAGATGTGGAATCCATATGGATAGAGCTGCGTAACACTAAGGGGCAGAAGACGCTGGTGGGAGTTGTGTACAGGCCACCTAACAGTAGTAGTGAGGTCGGAGATGGTACTAAACAGGAAATTAGAAATGTGTGCAATAAAGGAACAGCAGTTATAATGGGTGACTTCAATCTACATGTAGATTGGGTGAACCAAATTGGTAAAGGTGCTGAGGAAGAAGATTTCTTGGAATGCATGCGGGATGGTTTTTTGAACCAACATCTCGAGGAACCAACTAGAGAGCAGGCTAACCTGGACTGGGTTTTGAGCAATGAGGAAGGGTCAATTAGCAATCTTGTCGTGAGAGGCCCCTTGGGTAAGAGTGACCATAATATGGTGGAATTCTTCATTAAGATGGAGAATGACATAGTTAATTCAGAAACAAAGGTTCTGAACTTAAAGAGGGGTAACTTTGAAGGTATGAGACGTGAATTAGCTAAGATAGACTGGCAAATGACACTTAAAGGATTGACGGTGGATATGCAATGGCAAGCACTTAAAGGTTGCATGGATGAACTACAACAATTGTTCATCCCAGTTTGGCAAAAGAATAAATCAAGGAAGGTAGTGCACCCGTGGCTGACAAGAGAAATTAAGGATAGTATCAATTCCAAAGAAGAAGCATACAAATTAGCCAGAGAAAGTGGCTCACCTGAGGACTGGGAGAAATTCAGAGTTCAGCAGAGGAGGACAAAGGGCTTAATTAGGAAGGGGAAAAAAGATTATGAGAGAAAACTGGCAGGGAACATAAAAACTGACTGTAAAAGCTTTTATAGATATGTAAAAAGGAAAAGACTGGTAAAGACAAATGTAGGTCCCCTACAGACAGAAACAGGTGAATTGATTATGGGGAGCAAGGACATGGCAGACCAATTGATTAATTACTTTGGTTCTGTCTTCACTAAGGAGGACATAAATAATCTTCCAGAAATAGTAGGGGACAGAGGGTCCAGTGAGATGGAGGAACTGAGGGAAATACATGTTAGTAGGGAAGTGGTGTTAGGTAAATTGAAGGGATTGAAGGCAGATAAATCCCCAGGGCCAGATGGTCTGCATCCCAGAGTGCTTAAGGAAGTAGCCCAAGAAATAGTGGATGCATTAGTGATAATTTTTCAAAACTCTTTAGATTCTGGACTAGTTCCTGAGAATTGGAGGGTGGCTAATGTAACCCCACTTTTTAAAAAAGGAGGGAGAGAGAAACTGGGGAATTATAGACCAGTTAGCCTAACGTCGGTGGTGGGGAAACTGCTGGAGTCAGTTATCAAAGATGTGATAACAGCACATTTGGAAAGCAGTGAAATCATCGGACAAAGTCAGCATGGATTTGTGAAAGGAAAATCATGTCTGACAAATTTCATAGAATTTTTTGAGGATGTAACTATTAGAGTGGATAGCGGAGAACCAGTGGATGTGGTATATTTGGATTTTCAAAAGGCTTTTGACAAGGTCCCACACAGGAGATTGGTGTGCAAACTTAAAGCAGACGGTATAGGGGAGGTGCAACGAGACCTGGGTGTCATTATACACCAGTCATTGAAAGTGGGCATGCAGGTACAGCAGGCGGTGAAAAAGGCGAATGGTATGCTGGCATTTATAGCGAGAGGATTCGAGTGCAGGAGCAGGGAGGTACTACTGCAGGTGTACAAGGCCTTGGTGAGACCACACCTGGAGTATTTATGTGCAGTTTTGGTCCCCTAATCTGAGGAAAGACATCCTTGCCATAGAGGGAGTACAAAGAAGGTTCACCAGATTGATTCCTGGGATGGCAGGACTTTCATATGAAGAAAGACTGGATGAACTGGGCTTGTACTCGTTGGAATTTAGAAGATTGAGGGGGGATCTGATTGAAACGTATAAAATCCTAAAGGGATTGGACAGGCTAGATGCAGGAAGATTGTTCCCGATGTTGGGGAAGTCCAGAATGAGGGGCCACAGTTTGAGGATAGAGGGGAAGCCTTTTAGGACCGAGATTAGGAAAAACTTCTTCACACAGAGAGTGGTGAATCTGTGGAATTCTCTGCCACAGGAAACAGTTGAGGCCAGTTCATTGGCTATATTTAAGAGGGAGTTAGATATGGCCCTTGTGGCTACGGGGATCAAGGGGTATGGAGGGAAGGCTGGGGCAGGGTTCTGAGTTGGATGATCAGCCATGATCATAATAAATGGTGGTGCAGGCTCGAAGGGCCGAATGGCCTACTCCTGCACCTATTTTCTATGTTTCTATGTTTCTATGTTTCTAAGAGCCGAGCCTAGCCTAGTCCAAGAGCCACGTCCTGCCCTGGAGCTCCTCACCCAGCCCATGAGTACCTTGCCCAACCCAGGAGTACCTCGCCAAGCCCAGGAGTACCTCATCCAGCCTGGTGCTGGAGATTCCTCACCCTGTGCTGGAGCTCCCTCCTCCAGTCCAGGAGTCTCTTGTCCAGCCCAAGCCACGTCCAAGTACCTCGTCCAGTCCAAGCCATGTCCAAGTACCTTGTCTAGTCCATGCCACATCCCAGAACCTCGTCTTGTCTAAGCCTAGTCCAAGAACCTCATCCTATCCAAGTTAAGACTTTGTGTTCTGGTCCTGCCCATGTGCCTCGTCCTGTGCAGGAGATCCATGTCCAGTCCCGTAGCCACGTCTTGTCCTCGCCTAGATCTGTGGTCCGAGCCCGAGTCAAGACCCAGGTTCCAGGTCCCTGTCCAGTCTCTGGCTCGGAGTCGTAGCCCAGACTCCTAGTTCCAAGTTCCTTGTCCTGGTCCCGCTTTCCTAGTCTTAGTCCTAGCCCAGGCCCAGTGTCCTTGTCTCGTCCAGGGCCTGTGTCCATGTCCGGCGTTGTTTCTTCCTGACTCCACTTGCTTTCTTGATAAACTCACTGCCCAATTCCTAGTATTTCAGTGTCTGTGTCTTGCATTTGGGTCCGCTACCATCGCCCTCCGTGCGACAATCTGTTATATTATTGTATTACATATTATTAAATGCCATCTATCTGTCTGTCTTTTTTGGATGAAAATATTTCTAACACTTTTTTCCAAATATCTATATCACTAGGAAATGTACAGTTTTCTTTCAGTGTTCTACTTTATCGCTTTTGATCCATGAACTACTACATATGTGTATTGATTGTTACATTGCGTTTTGAGTTTTAACTTAATTGCATCCTTGATCGCTCCATTTAAAGGAACGGCCTCTTATTTCTCTTTCACTATATCCTTTTTTGATCTATGCTGTCATCAACTTTTTCCTGACTTTTGTTTTTCCATTCCTACTAGATGATATCCTTCCATTTTCTCTTGTTTCTTTTTTCATGGCTCATTTTATTAAGCAAAATGAAGCAGAGAATGACTGAGAATTTCTAGTTGCGTCCTGATCATCAAAAACATCTTCGAGGAGCAGTGCCTTAGGAAGGAGACACCCATCATTGAGGATCCCTACCACCCAAGACATGCCCTCTTCTCATTGTTAACATTGGGAAGGAGGTACAGATGCTGACGGCTCACACTCAGCGATTCAGGAACAGCTTCTTCCCCTCTGCCATCTGATTTCTAAATGGACATTAAAACCATGAGCACTACCTCACTACCTTCTTATTTTTTTTGCATTACTTAGGACTATCCTGACGAAGGGTCTTGGCCTGAAATGTCCACTGTACTTCTTCCTAGAGATGCTGCCTGGCCTGCTGCGTTCACCAGCAACTTTGATGTGTGTTGCTTGAATTTCCAGCATCTGCAGAATTCCTGTTGTTTGCATTTTTAAAATGACTTATACCTCGCCACACATTCTATACATGAACAATTTGAAATTATATGCTCCTTCATCAGTAAAGCTAAAGAAATTAATTCAAATAGTAGAACTATTTTGAAAGATATAAACATAAACTTTGGACTAGTTAAGTGCAGAACATTAAACATCAAGAAAAGTGCAACAATGCTAGTAGAATTTAAAACAGAGCAGCATTTTACAACTGATGGATGAATATAAAATATTTAGGTATCTGGGATATCAACAGGCAAAGAAGTTAGACTATACTGTGATAAAGGGAAAACTTTTGAATGAATTTACTTCAAGGCTTAAGAAAATCAACCAAACAGTTCTCAATAGTAAAAATATAACAAAGACAATAAACACTTTCGCTATACCCATATTAATGTGCACTTTTGGCATAATATCTTGGTCTGAAATCGATCTGGAAAATATACAAAGAAAAATAAGAACTGAAATGACAACTTTTAGAAAACTTTTAGAAAACTCTTGTGTATAATGTTTGACACACTTAGACTGTGTGAACACACTTAGCCCTGGAGGACACCTACAGCTCACACTGCCTAAGGAAAACTACAAGCATCTGTAAGGACAATACACACCCATGCAATCATCTGTTTGAACTTATTCCATCTGGCAGACGTTATAAGATTTTCTATGCCCGCAGTTCCAGACTGAAAAATAGCATTTTCCCCAGAGCTATATTTGCTCTGAACCAATCGATCAAGCATCATCCATAAATTTGTTATAGTGCTACTTTTAATACTGGTTTTATGGCCGTCATGCATCTGAGTTGTGGTTTTGTGCTGCTGGACATTGCTTGTACTGGCTGGTTACTTGATTTTATTTATTGTTTATTTATTTTATTTGTTGTTTTATAGCATTGAGTACAAGAGTTGCATACTCATTTTCGCTGTATTGGTGCATGACAAATTGTACTATGCAATGACAATAAAGATATTTCATTTCATTTCATTAACACTACCTCGGACAGAAGGAGGAAGAGGAATAACAGACAGAAAACATTTACACAACTTTAAAACTTCTATGGGTATATTTTCATCAAAGAAACAGAATTCAGGATCCATTCTGATAATAGCTACAACCCACCAAACTTAAATGAAAGCACAATCCAGAAAAATGAAGGAATTATCACTACAGAAGAAAAAGTTAAGTAATGGAAGATATGACCCTCCATGGAAGACATCCCCACAATCTGAACAGATTAGATTTTGACAATAAACCATTGAATACCTGTCTCACAGTTGGAGACCTCTTCCCAGAAACAGAGGGGTTCCTTGTGGCAATACAAGACCAGGTAGCTAACATAAAAAATTATCAAAAATATACATATCCCATTTCCAGAAAAGTTGGGATATTTTCCAAAATGCAATAAAAACAAAAATCTGTGATATGGTAATTCACGTGAACCTTTATTTAACTGACAAAAGTACAAAGAAAAGATTTCCAATAGTTTTACTGACCAACTTAATTGTATTTTGTAAACATACACAAATTTAGAAGTTGATGGCTGCAACACACTCAACAAAAGTTGGGACAGAGTTAAGATAAGATTGAAAAGTGCACAGAATATTCAAGTAACACTAGTTTGGTGATCAAATATCCTAACGTTATTAGTGGTATTTTCCCCACCAGCCACCAACCCCCGCTTTTGTAAAATTCCTTCTATTTAATATGCGGCAGCTGTTAAATTCCCCGCTTGTTTATTTTGACTTTTTTCTACAGAGATGTTGGAGTGGTGTTCCGGTGAGCTCTGGCAGCACTGCACCCGTGGTCAAATCTCCTCAAACTCCTAATAAAGTATAGCCGCCTTCAGCTGCAGTACTGCTTTGTTTTCCATTTGAGAGTTTTAGTTAATGGCCCTGTTTGGCCTAGCATTTATTGTTTTTTTTCCCCCTAACTCTGTTTGCATTAAAGTCTGTGAACTATCTTCAGTGTCTCTTGCTCCGCACTTGGGCCATATTCAAATGTAGTGACACTCCCTCCTGTTAGAGTGTGGTAACTTATTTTTAATTCTTTCTACTTCTCTTCTAATACTGCACTTGTAATGCTACTGTGACACTGTAATTTTCTTTGGGATTAATAAAGTATCTATCTATCTATCTATAGCGAGATGATATCACTGAGGAGTAGTGTTCAAGATCTCTACCGTGTAACCGGGAGTTAGTTCCGTTAAATCATACCAAAGGGATTTGGTCTGGTTTCTTTTCTGTATAAGTTTTGTGAACCAACTTTCCATGCATGGCCAATCATCCCATTCAACGAAACAAGAAATAAGATGTCGAGCCACCCAAGACTGAAGAGCCAGTGCGGGACGGAAATGCTGAAGGTTTAATACATTTGGGTGTATAAGTTTATTTCTCAATCGAATGATCTGAATTTGATTTTCTGGAAGTACTGATTATTTTTGCAAAGGCTTTGATAAGTGACTGAATGAGCTTTCCATTGTTTAAACATTGTGATGTTAGAGATGAGTCGTGAAATGAGTTGAGCCCTTTAATATTTATTTACTTTTGGGATTGAGTTTCAATTTGTAGACATACTGACCTGAACTGAAACTGAGGTTAACCATAATTATAAAGAATAGGAATTCAATTCGTTTTCTAACTGGGGATAAAAGGAAAGTTTAGTCTGTAAATCTTTAAATAGGGAATAACACTAGATCTAATTATAGAGATTGGAGTAATAAAGGTTATTCTAATGAATCTCTGTGGTTCAAACTAAAAAGGAATTTGGTTTTCACTTGATATCGGAGATTTGGAACCTAAGCAGAATGTTGAAATTTTGAATTGTTCATAGTCATGTAAATATTTTGTATATATTGCTATTTTTTTTATGAACAAAACTTACTTCTAAAAGTGCATGTTTTCTATTCACTGCCTCCTTCCAGTACCTAGAGCTTCTGATGGCTTACTTGCATCTAGTGTAGTACTATGTAATTAGAATTTTTCATAACGTGCGACGACCAGTCACATGAAATAAGACGAGCACTACACAGGTGTCACAGTAACAATGAGAAGGGGCATGTCCTGGGTGATGGGGGTCTTTAATAACGGACACAGCATTTCTGAGGCACTGCTCTTTGAAAATCTCTTGGATACTCTGGAGGCTAGTACCCATGACTGAGCTGACTAATTTTACAACTTTCTATAGCTTTTTTCGACCCTGTGAAGTAGCCCCCCACCCCGTACCAGACAGTGTGGTAGCCTGCCAGAATGCTCTCCATGATATATCTGCAGAAGTTTTCATCATGTGTTTTAGGTGACAAATCAAAACTCCTCAAACTTCTAATGAAATAGAGCCACTGTCTTGCCTTCTTTATAGCTGTGTTGATATGTTGGGACCAGGTTAGATCTTCAGAGATCTTGACACCGAGTAACTTGAAATTGTTCATCCTGATCCCTCTGAGGACTGGTTCGTGTTCTTTCTTCCTACCCTTTCTGAAGCCCACAATCAGTTCTTTGGTCTTACTGATGTTGAGTGCAAGATTGTTGCTGTGACACCACTCAACTAACTGGTGCATTGTGTTCTTGTACGCCTTCTCATCTCCATCCACAAAAAGTGAAACCCCAAAAGAACCCATTAAAATAAGACTGTCAAAAACCCAAAGCACCAAGAGGAAAAAAAACAACAGCAGTAAGCAAACAGCATTCAGAACTGAAGTTTTACAAAAGACACAACTCCAAGCCCTACTGCAGCCAGACTCACCCACAACCTCAGCTCAGTGTAGAGCTGAGTAAATGTCAGGAGCAGTGTGCAGATCCAGCCTGAAACCCCAACATGCTGACCTTTGCAATCTGGCCTGGCAATTAAATCGTCTAAACATCGGGTTGTTCCTCGCTCTTGGATCAACCCATGGCCTGGGCCCTGGCACCACGACTCGTCCCTTACCTGACCCTACCAATTCAGCCCAGCGCTTAAATCAACCAGACATCTGGTATTTCCTTGCTCCCACCTTCATCTCCGCTTGCTTCGCCCATGCCTCATCTTCGCCTCTGCCTCCTCTTGCCATGACTCTGCTTGCCTCTCCAATGTTAGTCGTGATCGTTATTAATAAAGTATTATTAATAAGGTGTTTAGTAGCTTTGTTGGATTTGTATTTTGTCACTGGTAAGTAGTCACTGGGTATCACCAGTGCCTTCTTAATTTTCCAATGTTGGCGGTAATCGTTATTAATAAAGTATTATTAATAAGGTGTTTAGAGGCTTCCTTTGGTTTGTATTCTGCGCCAATAAGTAGTCACTAGATATCACCAGTGCTTTTTTAAACCAGAAGTGCTGTCATGCCTTCTTAGTAATGGCAGTTACATGCTGAACCCAGGACAGGTCCTCTGAAATGATAACGCTGAGGAATTTAAAGTCGTTGACTGTCTCCAACTCTGACTCTCTGATGAGGACTGGTCATGGACCTCAAGTTTCCTCCACCTATAGTCAATATTCAGCTCTTTGGGCTTGCTGACATTCAGTGAGAAGTTATTGCTGTGGCCCCACTCTGCCATATCCTCAGTCTCCCTCCTGTACTTCACAACTTTTGATGGCGGCCTCCTCCTTAGAGCAGAAGTTGTTGTGCCTGGAAGCCAAGCTGAAACAGGAGAACAGGAAGACGCGGCGCTGGATCGACCTCTCCCTCGACATGAGCTTGCCTTCCAGCCTGAGGAGACCCCGACCAACTCTTCAGCTTCCATTATCAAATGATGCAGGCAGCCGCTCATCTTCATCAGAAACCTTACCACAACACCACCCACCTCCTTCACGCCCTCGGCACATGCTCAGCCTCCCACAACCTCTGCTACAGAAGAGTATGGAAAGCATGGAGATTAAGCAGAAGCTGCAAGAAATCATGAAGCAGACTGGGTACCTGACAATAGGAGGGTAGCGATATCAGGCCGAAATCAGTGACCTGGAAAACTTGGGTGAGATCGGCAGAGGTACATGTGGGCAGGTCTGGAAAATGAGATTCAAGAAGTCTGGACACATAATAGCTGTGAAGCAAATGCGGCGCTCGGGTAACAAAGAAGAAAACAAGTGAATCCTGATGGATTTGGATGTGGTGTTGAAAAGTCATGACTGCCCTTACATCGTGCAGTGTAACGGGACCTTCATTACCAATACTGATATGTTCATTGCCATGGAACTGATGGGTACATGTGCTGAGAAGCTGAAGAAGCGGATTCAGGGGACTATTCCAGAAAGGATTCTTGGCAAAATGATGGCTGCGATTGTCAAAGCTTTGTTTTATCTGAAGGAGAAGCATGGTGTCATCCACAGAGATGTCATTCACCCCGACAGCGATGTCATCAGCAAACTTATATATGGCATTGGAGCTGTCCTTAGCCTCAGGGTCGTAGGTATAAAATGTGTAGAGCAGGATGTTGATGAGAAGTATTTTGCTCATATATTCTAGCTGCATGCATAGATTACCCAGATAATCCATGTAGGGCCCTTAACCTACCTTATCTATCCTCTTGATTGTTTGAACCAAAAACAAATCTTCTCTGTCCCGCCAACTCTTCCACAACTTGAGTGAACCTTCCTCTGATGACATTGGCCCTAGCTGCTTTGAGATATTTATTGAGATATGGCATGGAATAGGCCGAGCTAGCCCTTTCAGCCATGCTACCCAGCAATTCCCTGACTTAATCCTAGCCTAATCACAGGACAATTTGCAATGCCCAATTAGCCTACCAACCGGTATGTCTTTAGCGTGTGGGAGGAAACCAGAGCACCCAGAGGAAACCCATGTGGTCACAGGGAGAATGTATAAACTCCTTAAAGGCAGTGGCGGGAATTGAACTTGGGTCACTGGTACTGTAAAGCATTGTGCTAACCACTACGATACCATGTAATCTATCTAACCTAACAAGTCCCTTCTATCTTCCAAGCTGGTCCCAATGTTTCATGAATCTCAAGAACTTCTTCGGGAAGAAAACTAGAAAGTAAAACAGAATGCAAAATTTTCCCAACTTTTTTAGGTGTCCTCAACCAGTTCAAGAAGACATATTGCCACCGTCTTTTCAAGAAAGAAACAGAAATGGGAAGTGTTGTGTATGTGGCCTGTTTACACAACTATGTTATTAATAAAAACGCTGGAGATGGGAACTAAGTTTCTCGGTTCTTTACTGGTAAAGTCCGAACTTGACACATGCATACAGATCAATACGTGCCTAATAGTGCATGCAAGGATGTGTTACTAAAACATAAAGTAGTCCCTTATCATAATGTAGGCTATACGGTATGCTCCTCCCCTTTTATTTTAGTAGTGTATCAACTGTTTTTTTTTACTGGGGCACTATGCTAAACAAATATGTTTACCCTTAACATACAAATGCCTACCATTTGTTTACAAATTATAACAAAGTAACTTAATAATATCAAATTATAACAAGCATTTTTCCCCTTTTTTTTTTGCTTTTGGTCTAAGACCCATTTAGAACTCAAGTCTCTGGGGGGTCTTCTCTGCCTGTCCGGGTAACGTCTGTCCTGAAACGTTTGCTTCGGGGAATGAGTCTCCACAGGTACATCGGGTGGGTCCTCAGCACTGATGACAGGCTTATCTGTAGATGAGGCTGATGTGGTCACATCGGGAGTGTTTGCTTCTATGTCAGGGGAGTCCGGGCAAGGTGTTGTTGTGTTTTTCACCTGAGCATCCAGGATTTGGTCCACATGACGTCTCTATACGTTTTCTCCTACCTGTACTCTATACATCAGTGGCCCGTCTATGGCGGAAATTGTACCCGGCTGCCACTTTTCAGTCCGGTAATCCCGTGCAAGAACTGACTGTCCCACACTAAAGCTCCGTGTAGACAGCATTCAAGTGTTTGAACTGTCTGTTCTCCACATCACGCCGTACATCTGGCTTGATAAGATCCATGCAGGACCTCAGGTTTCTGTTCAAAACATCATCACCGGAGTCTGATTAATGGTTGCATGTACTGCATTACGATAGGCAAGGAGGAAGTTGTCTACCTTGTGTTGCAGTGGTTGATTTTCGCTATTGCTTTGATGGCTTTCTTGCATGTCTGCACAAACCTTTCTGCTGAGCCATTTGTGGATGGATGGTAAGGGGCAGATGTAAAGTGCTTGATTCCATTGTTCTTCACAAAACTTTGGAATTCTTCAGAGACAAATTGTCGTCCGTCTGTGCAGATTTGTTCTGGTTTGCCATTCCTGGCAAACATGGCCCTCAGAACTGTAATGGTTTTTTTTGATGTGGCTGTCTTCATTTTGATGACCTCTGGCCATTTGGAATGTGCATTGGCAGCAATTAAAAAGATAGAGTCCATGAATGGTCCGGTAAAGTCGATGTGCACTTGTTGCCATGGTGATGAAGGCCACTCCCATGGATGGAGAGGGGCATGTGATGGTGTGTTCTGGATCTTTTGCCATCCAGAACAGTTCTTGGTCAAGTCCTCAATCTGCTTATCAATTCCTGGCCACCATACATAGGCACGGGCAAGACTTTTCATCTTCACGGTACCCAGGTACCCCTTGTGCAGTTCCTCCAGCAAACTGGTGCGTAGCTTGGGAGGAATCACAACTTGTGAACCACACATTAGAGTTCCCCGACACACTGACAACTGCTCCTTCCTTGCTGAGAAGGCTAGAAACAGTGTGTTACCACATGCTGGCCATCCCTTCACCGTGAAGTCATACACTTTTGACAGCATAGGGTCATTGCGTGTTTCTCTTTCAATGAGGCTGTTTGTCACTGGTAATTGTTCAACTATTGTTGTGTGAAAGACCTCTGCTGAATCCATTTATGTAGGTGTCTCTGAAGTTGGCAGTGGTAAATGTGACAAACCATCTGTGTTGCTTGGTCCCCTAGTGTTTAATGTCATACCTGTGACCTCCTAAGTAAAGAGACCATCGCTGCAGCCTTTGTGCTGTCATCACTGGAATGCCTTTTCTTGGGTTGAAGATTGACACGAGAGGCTGATGGTCAGTCAACATGGTAAACTTTTGTCCATACAGGTAGTGACTGAATTTCTTGACTCCCCACACGAGGCTTAGGGCCTCTCTATCAATTTGTGCGTAGTTGCATTCAGCTGAAGTTAGTGTTCTTGAGGCAAAGGGTATTGGTCTTTCTGAGCCATCTGGAAACTTGTGCGATAACACAGCTCCTATCCCATGGGGTGAGGCACCACAAGCCAGTCGGATTGGTAAGGAGGGGTCACAGTGCGTGAGCACCCTTTCCGAAATTACGAGTCTTTTAGTTTCTTGAGATGCTTTTTCACAGCTCTCAGTCCACTTCCATTGTGTCCCTGTCTGTAACAGTGCATTTAGTGGGTGTAGCACTGTGGATAGGTTAGGCAAGAACTTGTGGTAATAGTTCACTAGTCAAAGATATGCTCTCAGCTGAGAGCATTTTCAGGTGGTGTTGCCTTAAGCACCACTTCTATCTTGTCTTGAGACGTGTGTAAGCCATCCTTGTTGATCACATGCCCACAGTATGAGATTTCCTTTTTGAAAAACTCACATTTCTGTCGATTAGCTCTGAGCCCATATTCTCGTAACCTGGTGAGCACTTGTTCAAGGTTAGAAAGATATTAGACAATGATGTCATCCAGGTAACACTCAGTCCCTAGAATCCCCTGCAGGACCTGGTCCATTGCCCATTTCCAGATTGCAGGAGCTGATGCTATCCCAAACACCAACCTGTATGTATTGGTACATAGTCCCTTGTGTGTATTTATTGTCAGGTATTTTTTGGATGCTTCATCGATTTCTATTTGGAGATAAGCTGAGCTAAATCGATTTTTGTGAAATGTTCCCCGCCTGACAGGGAAGCAAAGATGTCCTCAATACGAGGTACAGACACTGTACTGTGCAGAGAACTGGGTTAACAGTCACTTTAAAGTCTCCACATATGCGCACCCTGCTTGGTTTCCCTGGTTTTGTGCTGGAGGTTTTCTTCATCACTGGAACAATAGGCATGGCCCATTCACTCCAATCCACCTTTGACAGGACCCCAGCCTGCTCCAGATTTTTCAACTCTGCCTCTACTGTAGGATGGATTGTATATGGCACTGGCCTGGCTTTGTGAAATTTTGAACATGAGTTTTCCTCAATCTCAATCTTTGCTTTCATGGCCTGAAGTGTTCCTATTCTTTTCATGAACACTTCCTCAGAGTCAGCAAGTATTTGTGACAGTCTCTCAGATGTAACTTGCTGCCCTCCTTTGCTGACACAACTAGTACCTTGATGGTGTGCCAATCCAAATGGATTTTCCTGAGCCATTCGTGTCCCAGCAATGGTGGCCTTTCATTTTTCAGTACATGGAGGTTCAGCTGCTGTGTTTTGTCTCTGTAGGTCACTGTCACTTTAATTTTACCTTTGGGACGCACTCTCTGTCCTGTGTAAGTCTTTAGCAGTAGTTTAGTTTGTTTCAGAGGTATGTGAGAAAACAGTCATTTGTAGTCGTGTACAGAAATCACTGTTAAAGCTGAGCCTGTGTCCAACTCCATTTTCAGTCTCACACCTGCCACTTGTGGAGTGATCCATATTACTCTTCGATCATCTGTCTCTTTCACGTTGTGAATTTCACTTTTGTCTGAGTCGTTTTCATCAGAACTGCTTTCTTTCATTTTGTGCACATTGTTGTATTTTCCTCTCTGGGGTTTCTTGTTTCTCTGTATTTTGTCCTTTTTCTGCTGTTTACTAGTTTTGCATACTCTGCCGATGTGGCCCTGTTTACCACAATTTCTGCATTCTTTGTCTTTAAACCAACAGTCCTCAGGGTCATGTGACATGTTCCCACAATGGTAACATTCCTTATTTCATTTCTATTCAGTGACATTTTATTTGTAGCATATTCCAGAGATTTTTGTTGTATCTCTGAAGCACCTCGTGCTGCTGTTTCCATTGACAATGTTCTGATAACTTGTGTAATTCAGCACAATATTCAGAAATGCTTTCATTTTTGCTCTGATTCTGTTTGTGAAATTTAAATCTTTCAGCAATGACCAGTGGTTTAGGGTTTAAATGCTGTTGGAGAGTGTTTACTATTTGCTTGAACGTTTTGTCATCTTGGCTTTTCAGGGGTTAACAAGCTCCGTAGCAGTCCATATGTTTTTGCTCCCATAACGCTGAGTAAGTCGCTGGCTTTCTTTTCATCATTAACACCGTTAACATCACAGTATAACTCCACTCTTTCAATGTAAGGCTACATCCACACTGGACCAGATAAATCCGTAACCGAAGCTTTTTCTCTTCGTTTTGACCCTCTGTCCACACTGAAACGGCATTTTCCTCCCCCGAAAATGGAGCTTTTCTAAAAAGCTGTCCACAGTGTATAAATCTGAAAACGCTGGTTGGGCGATGTAGTGCGTACGGGGTAACCGGACCTTTTTAAAAACACTTTTATGACATGCCGGAACAGATGGTGGCGGCAGCGCGGCATTTCATTGCTTTCTTGAAATTATATAGCATTCTTTATAGCGGTCGAGGATGTCATTGTATTTGGTTTGGCATGACTCCCAGTCCACGTTCTCCACTGCTTTGCTGACTTTGTAGTCGTTTGTAACTCACAGAAGCAGCTCGACTTCATCGTCTGCCCAAATGAAGAAGTCCAGTCTGCTTTTTCCAGAGGAGATTTTCTTTGTATTCCTCGAAGACATTGTTGAGAACTTTCTTTCGCTGTTGTTGTAGGTACTCTAGTTCATGACCAATGGAAATAGCACAACGCTGCTGCGGAAATGGAAATAGTACACCGTTTCCTCTTCGCTTGTTTTCTGTAGATGTGTCCTGCGCATGCCCAATAGGAGGAAATTCGCCCAAGTACCCATTTTAATGTGGACGGAGGTATTTTCAAAAATGCCTTGTGTGGACGCCTATCGTTTTTATGCGAAACCAGCATTTTCAAAATTATCCTGTCTAGTGTGGACGTAGCCTAAGTTATCCAGTTTTCAATGCCACTATCAAATGCTGTAATGGTTCCAATCATCACCATCTTTGTTATGTTAATTTAGCCTTGTTTTTCCTTGCTAGCTCCTTGCAGTCACAGCATGTTTCACTTGATTCATGTGTCCTTTTTGCTAGCGGAATGAGCACATTCTAGATGGTGTGGCGCTCCTTTTCATCTCCCTTCTCTGTCTTCTCCTCCGAGTGTCGTTATCAACTACAACACAGCGTTCCGATAAGATGTAGGTTCATAATTCTCGTCACCAATTTGTTGTGTATGTGGCCTGTTTACACAACTGTGTTATTAATAAAAATGCTGGAGACGGGAACTAAGTTTCATGGTTCTTTACTGGTGGAGTCTGAACTTGACACACACGTACAGATCAATACGTACCTAATAGCGCATGCAACGGCGTGTTACTAAAACATAAAGTAGTCCCTTATTGCAATGTAGGCTATATGGTACAGGAAGTAAACATGGGCCTTGTCAAACAGCCAAAACATGCATTAAGAGGTTGTACTGAGCACACACGGGAGGAACATTTGTTGTTCCATGCAAAACTGTGCAAGTACATATTTCTGGAGCTGTTACTAGTTTTTTGTGCCCCCCACCCCAATTTTAACAGTGAGCATTGATATTTTAGCCCAATAAATCAGAAGTAAACCAGTGAACAATCCTAAATTGGAAGAGAGTCCTTCTTTTTCAGTAATTTTATATAAATTTACATGATGTCTTGGTCAGGTTTATATGATATTTACTTCCTGTTGTAAGATCTAATTCAGCATTTGATTCTCAACTCAAGTTTTTGATCCGCAAATGTTCTCAATACTTGAACCCATTCTTTTCTCTTCCCTTTTATCTTATTGCCATAAGGAACCTCCAATGAGTATTTTGTTACTGGTAGTTAAGAAAGAAAACTGTACCTTCCTGTACAATCCATCCTTCTTCTCCTCCAAAGTATATGTAAATGACAGCTTTGCTGATATTGAAATGAGTTGGATCCAGCAGCCATCGGTGACCTGTTCATTTGAGATATTGTTAAAAATCAACTGCCTGTGATGCCGATAATAAGCTGATAGGAAATTCCAGGTCTGCCTTTGGTTTGCTCCGGCTTGGCAACATTAGTCACTTTGATAGATATCCTCATGTGATATGAGTTCAGAAATTAATTTCCAGTATAAAATAGTGTTGCCTTTCAGTTTGGCTGCATTCCTGGTGGTTTACCGTATGACCTTAGGCCTCCAATTTGTCACATTGTTCCCGTAATTTCTTGTCCAACTCATTCATGGTGAGGCTGCATTGTCTCCACTCTAAAACTGGAAATGGAGCACACATTTTGCCATCTAGCAAGTCTATTCTTGGCCCTGATCAAACAACTTTTCTTACCCCATTCTCAATATCTTTACACAACTAATATGCAAAATATAAGTAAAACTTTGTTCATTTACTGATGAATTTCCTCCTCAGTTACTTGTAGCAATGACTTATCATCAATTTCTGGAATTCAATAAAACCCTATTTCAAAACAATAGTCTATTTCGGATTACTGATTCTAACCAAATATTCAACATTTTTCAAGGACTGTTCAGTATTTCCATGATTAGAAAACTCCATTAATACAGTTCAACCTAAATAGAAGTAAATAGATGCAGTACACTCACAAACATTTACATTTGGAGTTGAAAATATGTGTTCAACTAATAACCTACTGAAATCTATAAGGAAATTATGAAAAGAATATTCAGCATTCTTCTCTTGCTCTGGCATATTTTCCATGATATCAATAAACGATTTTAAGATTTCACCATGGAATGGAATAACTATATTTACAGAATTTAATCCTAGTTATACCATACTGTATGTAGTGTTTTCTATGCTACTCGTAACTAGGTGTGCACGTCTTGATGGACATTGCAGACTACTAGGCCCCAAAGGAAACATGGTGCTGTGTTAGAGAATAAGTAGAATTCTAAATGAGAGCCTTATTTTGCAGAATCTTTAAATACTATTCAATTTCAAGATGCTCCATCAAATAGATAGAATTTATTTTTATTTGTAATAGTGAATCGATAAAGTAACAAATACAAATGGAAGGGCAAGCCTTATCGGACAAATTATAAACTGGCTATCTGATCCTGGATTATATTTGTAAAACAAAATGCAGAAGGCTGAGGGGATAGTAGGAAGGTGAGAAGATGCAGATTTAATTTGTCCTGCTATGGTTCTGATGAACACTTCCAGTTTCTTGTTCTGCTCCTATTTATCTCTTCCAATTCTCTTTGTATCTTTTCCCTGTTTTGAGTCTCCTGCCAAATTACACCCAGTGGTCACTTTATTAGATACACCTGTACACCTGCTTGTTAATACAAATATCTAATCAGCCAATTATGTGGCAACAACTGAATGCATAAAAGCATGCAGATGTGATCAAGAGGTTCAGTTAGAGAGTAAATCAAAAGCTCGTCCTGACATAGTTATTGAGATTCTCTTAGTGTTGTTTAGAGTAGGGAAGATGGGTTGTGCAGTTAGATTTTCATGGATACCTGGGCATGCTGGGGTGGAGGGAAATGAAATTGTGGATGACATTGCAAAGTCTTCCTTACAGAGCAGGCAAGTAGAATTTAGAGTTCCCCTAGGCAGAGCAGAATTGAGAAGTAGGATTAAAAAAGGTATAGTGAAGAAGTGGCAGGAAGATTGGAAAAATGAATTCAGGGGCAGGCATCATTTTTCTAGTCATCCATTAGTTAAAAAGGTCTCAGACTGTTACCTTTTAAGTTGTAAAGATATGGTGAGATTAACAAGACTTAGGTTGGGGCATTGTGGGTTAAACTATTATTTAAAGATAATAGGAAAACATCTTACTGGATTAGGTGACTGTGGTAGTCCAGAGACAGCCCAGCATGTTTTGCTGAGCTGTAATCGATACAAAATTGAAAGAAGCATGTTGTTCAAGAGGCTATCTGGCTTACATTTATTTTGGTTTCTATTCAATCTTTGTTTGGCCATCAAGAGAATCAACATCTGATTGTAGAGTTTACTATTCAGTTTATACGTGAGACTAGGTTGTATTCGAGAATTTGAGTTCCTTGAAGTTCTATAATTAATTATACATCCTACAGAGGGCTGTAATATGCCTAGATGCGTCTAAACAGGAATAAGAATAAGAATAAACCAAACATCAGAATGGGGAAGAAATGTAATCTGCAGTAAATGAATTTGACCGTAGAATAATTGTTGGTGCCAGGCAGAGTGGTTTGAGTATCTCAGAAACTGCTGATTTTGTGGGATTTTCACACACAAGTCTCTAGAGTTTACAGAGAATGGTGTGAAAAATGAATTTAAAAATCCTGTGAGTGACATCTCTGTGGGTGAAAACACCTTGTTAATGAGAGAGGTCAGGCTGACAGGAAGGCAACAGTAACTTAAATAACCAGCTGTTACAACAGTGGTGTGCAGAAGACCATCTCTAAATGTATAACATATTGAACTTTGAAGTGGATGGGCTAGAGCTGTAGAAGACCACAAATCTACATGCAGTGGCTACCTAATAAAGTGGTCGCTGAATGCAATTTAAACCAACCCATATTCTCCCATCTTGGATCTTTACCACAGCATCAGTATACCCTCCTGTGGGGGTTGTAGTTTGACCCAGCTCCACTGAGCTGCAATCTATCTGTACTGTGTCTGCAGAACTGGTCCCAATGCCTCGGGAATCCAACGTATTTCTACAAATGGAAAGCCAGGAGGTAAAAAATGCAAATTTTAAACAGCATTTTAAAAAAAAATGTCTCATTGAATTCAAAATAAAGATTGTAACCCACATCAAAGATGAAAGTGAGAGCTAAATTATAAATTACTATTAAAATATTTGGTTATTATTTTAAAAATCCATTGAATTTTGAATTATTTGTCTGAAGGACCCACATTGCAGGCAGCACAGAGAGGAATCTTCAGATAGCGGTGTTCCCACATGCCCGTGGTCCTTCTTTTTGGTAGAGGTTGCAGATTTGGAGGTGCTGTCGGAGTAGCCGAGGTAAGTAACTACTATGTATTTGTAGATGGTACATCCACTGTGCACTGATGGTGTAAAGATACATACTCAGGGTGGTTGATGGGCTGTCAGGCAAGTAGATTCCTTTATCTTGGATGTCATTGTTAAATTTTGAAGTCAGTGGAGGGATAAGAACTTTGGCTAATTACAAACTGATCTCATTGTCAGAAAAATACTGTAAATCTTATGCCTTGAATGGGCAGAGTAACTCAGTTAAAAAAACGTGAATTTGTTGCTGTTACCTTTGAGGTGTAGAAGCTTCTGGCAGCTACTATTCACCTTGTAGGAACCAGATACCTACCTCAGCCAGTTAACTGTATAATGTCCATGTGATAGTCCTCTTTAGCGAGAGGACGGATGATTGTTAGGATTCTCTGGTAAAGGTGATGAAAAATCAAGAAAGAATTTACTTCCCACAACATACTTGCAGTACAATACTTGAGCTCAACAAATTGACCATATTCAAGGGTGATATTGAGTACTTAATCTAAATGGATAACATTGTAAAGGAATACTCCAATGGGTAATCTTATCCTGGCAGTTCATTTTAACTTTCATAAATGATCATTAAGTACCTTAAGATTCCTGTGAATTGTAATCGTGCACCGCATTAATTGGTTAAACTCCATCAGTATATTGAACATGTTTCAATATCTTTAAATGATACCATTACAATACCTTCAAGAACTTAGGCAAGTAGATTAAGCCTAAAGGGCCATACAGTAGGAATAGTAAGAGGACAAATTACCACGGCTTCAGAGTTGTCTCCATCAACTTGTTTGCTTCATGTTTTAAAGAATAACACATTGCCTGACTAATCATGGCAACTCTGTCAAATAATCTATAGCAGATCAGATATGTAATTATATTGTATAGCGAAGAATGACTCAGTGAGAAGCCCTGTGGTAGAAAACAGTGGTTGCTTGTTCTTTCCAAGGACAGTCACATTTACCACACATTTTGCCATAAATTATTTTCCACACCAAAAGACTGTGGATACTAGGGAGAGGTGGGTTTGTGAAGATGGTGCATACAACTTGTTTAGAAGACAATTAATGAGGTGAAGTGATTGACTTCACTGCCCTACAATTTTTTTTGATAAAAGTCTCCACACTGTTGTTCATTATCCAAATCGATTAAGTACCTGTAGACAGATGGGGGCAGTAATTTAGTCCTAACCAAAGATTTGAGAGAATGGTCCTAGAGGGCCAATGGGTAGAAAGACATCATTACTTCATAGTGAGAAAGTTGGGGCAGTTTTTTCCTCAGTTGAGTGACTGGGGAATATTGGGAAAACCATCAAGATTGGAAGCACCCAATAACCCACTGAGAGGCCTGGCCCAAAAAAAATTAAGTAAGGGGCGATGTGTTTAAACATGTCTTTATTATTTCCATATAGCATGAGGGGGTTGCTGACAAGAATGATTCTAGTCCTTGGATTAAAAGCACACCCATTGTAATAGCGCAGCAATTCAAAGGTTTTTTTAACCATTGAATATGAAAGAATACAAATATACACACAGTCTAGTGTGCACCTGGGGAAACTAATTTGCTGGTTGGGATATCTCCATGCACCTGCTCCCCTTCTGCTTTAAGGTTGCAGAATTTATTTCTTTACTGTTCATTGAAAAGGTCTTAACTGGTTTCTAGAGTGCATTTGAAGATGGTAGTTGCTGCAGAGGTACTGTGGCAAAGGGCTGTCACTCCCTCTTTTACTTGGAGAGCTTATGGATGTGGTTGGAGCTGCACTCCATCACACTCCAGAGCTGCACCCTGCAGATGGTGGAAAGGCTTAGAGGAGTCAGCAGGTAAATTATTCACCACAGCATACCCTGCCTGCAACCCACTCTTGTGTTCAAATTTGAACAAAAAATGCTGCAAAGATTCACCAGGTAAGGTAGCATCTGTAGAAAGAGAAACATCCGGCGACCTTTAATTAAATACTTTCATTTAATTTGATTTATTATGTTTCCAATTTTTTTTTCGAAGTTTTAGATTTGATCAGAAAGTATTTTTTTTTTGGTTGTATCCTCAGAATGGATTGCCCAGTCCTCTTTTTTTTGTTTCTTTTTTTTTTGTATAGTGTAGTGGGTTTTTTTTTCTTCATTTAAAATTCAAAGCTTTTTCTTTCCTCTTCATGAACGGATAAGAGGAGAATTGCTGCTTTCTTTTTTAAAATTATATATTATACACTAGCTTAACACCATGTATGATTTTGTTAATGTCTATCTTAATCTCAGTTTGTATTGTTATTGATATATATTTGAGATAATTCTTCTCTTGTTTGTATTTACGTTCCTTTTAAATCAATAAAAAGATTAATAAAGAAAGAGAAACAGGGAGAGAGTTTCAGGTCTGACTCCTTTAGTCAGAACCTTATGACAGAGTATCCTTCAAGTGAGACATTAATTCTCTTTCTCTTTCCAATGATACTCCTGATCTATTGAGCATTTCCAGTGTTTTCTGATTTTTAGTTATGCCAGCAGTCATTTTAGGTTGAACCACCTTCTCCCGTCACTTCGGGATGCTGATGGTGAAGAACTCGGCGATATTAAGAAAAGTGGTTAGACTGTCTTAGAAATGGTTATTGCTTGCAACATTCCTAGGAACATACAATGCTTGTAAGTTGTTAGCCATTCGTTGGATGTTATCTGAGTCTATCAGCCTGAATGCATGGATCTGAATTAAAATGCAGTAAAAAAAAAGAAAGTTTAGAAGTGTATTTTGTCTATTCCAGTCAGTTAGCTTGCACTACCCTCCATCAAAGTCATGACTCTGCTGCCATACCACAATGTTGACACATTAACAGCTGCAATGTTTTAGGTTGAATCCTAATTGGATCTCAACTGTTTTTAGTGAGAGTCTCTCCATGTATCTAATTGCTTCATGTAGTCAGTGGTGGCTGGCAATGTGATGGCTTGATTTTTAGCACTTTAGCTTTTCAAACCCTTACTGTTGATTTGTTTAAAATCAAAGTTATTTGCCCTCTCTGCCCATTTCTAAAGCTTTACCATGTCTTTTGTATTGTGGTAGTAAAAACTGTATAGAGGAACCAGTGATTTATCAAATGGAAGAAATACTTCACTGCTTTGGCTCAGCATTGGCCTTCTAGAGGTCACTTATCTAACATATATTTTTGGAGTTGCCCCCTGCAGAAATGGGGTTAAAGTTAGTATTAGTTAGCGCTTTTTTCAGCCTCCTTTGGCTCAGTTCGGGTTTCTATTTGGGGTTGGGGGAGGGGGTGGTCTTTTTCTTTTTTAATTTTTTCTATTGGGCTGATTCAGAACTACAAAGATGTCCCCAGTGTCGAGTTTTCCGGTTCCTCTCTAATCATGTATTCCTCTTCCGATTTCATGGGCTCACATTATGGTTAACCCCTTACTCACCAAAGGGTTAATTTTTAGTCATGGCTCATTCTATTAATATTGTCTCTTGGAATACAAATGGTTTAAACCATCCAATAAAACGGAAAAAGATTTTCAAAATATTCCAAAGACTGAATGCTCATATTATCTTTGCTCAAGAGACTCATGTAAGGAAAGAGGACAGTCAACGCTTCTTTAAGTTTTGGAAAGATCAACAATACCACTCAAATGCTCAAGCCAAAATTAAAGGCGTTTCAATTTTTATTGATCCCTCAATTACATTCATTCATCAGGACATCATTTCAGATCCTAATGGCAGATTTCTGTTAATTACGGGGGTACTTTTTAATAAAAAGGTCGCTATGGTTAATGTTTACGCTCCGAATGTGGATTATCCTGAATTCTTTAAACATTTACTTACTTCCCTTCCTAATTTAAACGAGTATATGTTGATAATGGGCAGTGATTTTAATTTATGTTTGAACCCCATGTTGGATAGATCCACAAGTAGTCCGGCTTTACCGAATAAGTCGGCTACTATTATCAACTCTTTTATGTTGGATGTTGGGATTTCAGAAATTTGGAGATTTCTACATCCAAATGATAAGGAATTCTCCTTTTTTTCACATGTTCACCGTTCTTTTTCCCGAATTGATTATTTCCTGATTGACTCTCGTTTGATTCCATATGTAGTTGATTGTATTTATGACATTATTGCTATTTCAGATCATGCTCCATTGAAACTTTCCATCAAGTTAATGGATACCTTTTGTACTACCAGACAATGACGATTTAACCCTATTTTGCTTCAAGATCAGGACTTTGTCAAATTTATAAAGGAGCAGATTGATTTCTTCTTTTCAACTAATACTACGGATGAAGTTTCCAACGGAACTGTTTGGGACGCCTTTAAAGCTTATATCCGTGGTCAGATTATTTCCTATTCGGCCGGTTTGAAAAGACGTATTAACAATGAAATACTTCTACTGGTTGATAAGATTAAAGAAGTTGATAAAAAATATGCTATTTCTCCTAGCAAGGAGCTGTACAAACACAGAGTTGAACTCCAATTGGAACATAGCTTATTATTAACATCCTTGATCGAAAATCAATTAATGAGAACTAGAAGTGATTTTTATATTCATAGTGATAAATCGGGTAAATTACTGGCTAACCAATTGAAATTTGATTCGGTTAAACGTCAAGTTACTAAGATCCGCAAACAGGATGATACTTTCACAGTTGATCATGTTGGGATAAACCAAACCTTTCAAGAATTTTATACCTCTTTATATCATTCTGATTTTCCTCATGATTCTAATTTCATGCATGATTTTTTAAGTAAATTGAGTTTTCCGAAACTATCTCCCAAAGATTGCCTATCATTAGAAACTTCCATTTCAGAGGAAGAAATAATAACTGCAATCTCATCATTAAATTCCGGTAAAGCACCTGGTCCCGATGGGTTTACAGTGGAATTTTTAAAATTTTTTTCCCCCATTCTTTCTTCTAAGTTGTCTAGAATATTTAAGGAAGCAATTAGTTTAGGTAAATTACCACAATTGTTTTATGAAGCCTCTATTTCCTTAATTCTTAAAAAGAATAAAGATCCTACGGATTGTGCATCCTACAGACCGATATCTCTTCTGAATGTAGATTCAAAAATTTTTTCAAAAATTCTAGCTACTAGACTGGAGAAGGTGTTACCTCAAATTATTTCCATGGATCAAACCGGATTCATTAAAAATCGCTATTCATCTTTTAATATTAGTAGGTTAATGAATATTGTTTATACCCCCTCACTTACTACCCCGGAATGTATTATCTCATTAGATGCTGAGAAAGCCTTTGACAGAGTTGAATGGCCTTATTTATTTAATGTTCTTGAGAAATTTAATTTTAATTTGACATTTATATCTTGGATTAAATTGTTATATTACTCCCCGGTAGCCTCGGTCTGTACAAATAATTATAGATCTCCTTTTTTTCATCTTTTTCGCGGTACTAGGCAAGGTTGCCCTCTTAGTCCTTTACTATTTAATATTGCTCTTGAACCTTTAGCAATTGCTATCCGTGACTCGCCAAATATTGTTGGTATTACCCGTGGAAATGAAATACATAAACTATCATCATATGCAGATGATTTGTTGTTAGATATCTCTAACCCGGAGAAGTCAATTCCTGCTATCTTAGATCTGTTAGCTCAATTTAGTAACTTTTCTGGTGACAAATTGAATCTTAGTAAGAGTGAATTATTCCCTTTAAATAAGCATGTACCTATTTATGGACGTTTACCATTTAAATTGGTTACTGATTCATTTATATACTTAGGGATAACAATTACCAAAAAATATAAAGATTTATTTAAAGCTAATTTTTTACCTTTAATTGATCAGATTAAACTTTTATTTACCAAATGGTCCCCAATCTCTTTGTCTTTGATTGGTCGGATTAATGCTATTAAGATGATCATTTTGCCTAAATTTTTGTATATATTTCAATCGGTTCCAATTTTTATCCCAAAATCTTTTTTTGATAACGTGGATTCAAAAATTTCCTCATATATTTGGCAGAATAAAAATCCTAGGTTAGGTGAAAGATATTTACAGAAATCCAAGAAGGAGGGGGGACTTGCCCTCCCAAATTTTAGATTCTATTATTGGGCAATTAATATTCGATATTTAAAATTTTGGCTACAAGATTTGGACGCATCTTTAAACCCTCATTGGGTAAATCTTGAATCTAATTCATTACAAGGGTTTTCCTTGGGTTCGGTTTTAGGAACTTTACTTCCTTTTACTTCTTTTAAATCGTATAAACAAATGAATAATCCAATAGTTAAACATACTTTACGTATATGGTTTCAATTCCGAAGATTTTTTGGGTTTAATCAATTCATTCTAGCAAGTCCCATTATATCAAATTTTCTTTTTCAACCTTCCATGATGGATCAAGCTTACTTTGATTGGAAAACCAAAGGTATAATATCTTTTCGCGATTTATTCTTGGATAACTGTTTTATGTCTTTTGATCAACTCTCTAATGAATATAACTTACCCAGATCTCACTTTTTTAGATATTTACAGATTAGAAACTTTTTAATTACTGTCTCTCCTAATTTTCCACACCCATATCCAATGGACACCTTGGAAAAAATCTTAGACTTAAATCTTTCTCAGAAAGGTGTAATAGCAATTGTATATAATATAATTATGAATTTAAGTCCTGATGCCTCTAATAAAATTAAAGCTGACTGGGAAAGAGAACTTGAGATTAATATACCGACTGAAAAATGGGAAAAAATTCTTCAGTTGGTGAATTCATCCTCTGTATGTGCTAAGCATAGGTTGATACAGTTTAAAGTAGTTCACAGGGCTCATATGTCCAAAGATAAACTATCTCGTTATTACTCTTATATTAATCCAATATGTGACAGATGCCAGTCTGAGATCGCTTCTCTAACTCACATGTTTTGGTCATGTCCCTTGTTGGAGAAATATTGGAAAGATATTTCTGATATTATTTCAACGGTCCTAAATCTAGACTTACAACCTCATCCAATTACTGCTATCTTTGGATTACCAATGATAGACTCAAATAATTTAACCTCTTCATCATGAAGGATGATTGCATTTCTTACTTTAATAGCTAGAAGGTCCATCTCGTTGAATTGGAAAGAGATCAACCCTCCTACAGTATTTCATTGGTTTTCACAAACTATGGTGTGTCTGAATTTGGAGAAAATTAGAAGTGCAGTTTATGACCCTTCTATTAAGTTTGAAAAAATTTGGAGGCCATTTATTCAGCATTTTCATTTGATGTAATTTGATCATTTCCAAACTTGTTTTATTTCTCTGTACTGTTGTTGGAGGGGAATGGAGGCGTCGACGCTGAGGTTTTCTTCTTTTCCATTTTTAAGTTGTTAGTTTTGCCCAAGTCTTTTAGTTTAGTTTAGTTGTTTTTTATTCTTTTGGGATGGGTTTTTTTTTCTTTTTTTTGTCTTTTTCTTTTTTTTTTGCTTTATATTATCCGTGATCAGTTCTACATGTATGGGAGTTTTGGTAATGTCCACTATTTGGTTTTGCAATTACTCTTTTTTTTAAATGTAACAATACATCTCATATTATCTGTATTATTGCTATGTTTTGTTTCTATATTTTGAAATTAATAAAAAGATTGAAAAAGAAAGCATTGGCCTTCTAATACACAGCAACATCTGATTCATTTTATTCCCTTTCAAAATTCATAATAAATGTGAGCATTCAAAATTCCCTGGAGCTTATTTTGTGAAATGTTGGATCTCTTCTCTTTTGGGCTTATATCATCTCCAAGTTTTCACGTCGTCTTTGAGGCGGTTAGCTCCAAACCATTTGCACAAATGCTAAATAGAAGTCCCGGGACTGGAGTCCTGTGGGAACCCATTAAAACTAGGCTGACTTGAAGATTTCAAGCCTGCTCCTGGTTTTGATTCAGTGGAACAAAAAATTGTCTCCCATTATCTGTTCAGGGAACATCATGCATCCACAAAAGTAACTGTTGCATATTTCATATTTTAGTAATATTTGAGTATATATATATTTTGATTAAGCATTCTTGTTAGTTTAATTAATTACAGATTATATGTAAAAATATGTTAATTGTATATGTCATTAGGCTTCCAAGTGATATGCTTAGGCTATGCTAAAATATAGACAAAGTTACACCCACATTTGGACTCCTCGTCTTCCTTTGAATTAGTTTAATGTTTTAAAGTTACAAAACATAACGGTAACAGCTCTCATTGTATTTTGAAAGAATTAGCATCATAATAATGTGTTGGCATTCCTAGTGTCCAATCTGTTATGGAAATAAGGATGAGACATGTGGCATGCTGTTATTATAAAATGCCTTCCTGAACAGTGCCAACACTCTCACCATTCTTTTGTAGGTTAGGTCAGTTGATTTGGCTCAACAACTTTTTGGAGTAGACTGTTCCAGATTATCTCTATTCTTTCTGTGGATAATTCCTAAATGGCCTGGTTCCAGTGTTATAGTAAGGCCCCTTGTTTCGACTCTTCCCCTTGATATAATATGTTGATTGTTTAAGAGCATTAGTACAACTTGGAAAGATCCCTATATACGCAAACAACAGGAATTCTGCAGATGCTGGAAATTCAAGCAACACACATCAAAGTTGCTGGTGAATGCAGCAGGCCAGGCAGCATCTCTAGGAAGAGGTACGGTCATGTCTCAGGCCGAGACCCTTCGTCAGATCCTTATATATGTATGTTCAAAAGAAAGCAAAACTAACTAATTTGTCCTCATGAAAACTATTTAGTCTTGTTATTATTCTAACCTGCGTCTGTTACGCACTCCCCAAAGCAAAGGTATTCTCCTTTTGCTGCAAAACCTGGAACTGAATGTGGCGGAAACAACAGGAATTCTGCAGATGCTGGAAATTCAAGCAACACACATCAAAGTTGCTGGTGAACGCAGCAGGCCAAACAGCATCTGTAGGAAGAGGTGCAGTCGACGTTTCAGGCCGAGACCCTTCGTCAGGACTAACTGAAGGAAGAGTGAGTAAGGGATTTGAAAGTTGGAGGGGGAGGGGGAGATCCAAAATGATAGGATAAGACAGGAGGGGGAGGGATAGAGCCAAGAGCTGGACAGGTGATAGGCAAAAGGGGATATGAGAGGATCATGGGACAGGAGGTCCGGGAAGAAAGACAGGGGGGGGGACCCAGAGGATGGGCAAGAGGTATATTCAGAGAGACAGAGGGAGAAAAAGGAGAGTGAGAGAAAGAATGTGTGCATAAAAATGAGTAACACATGGGGTACGATGGGGAGATGGGGCCTTAGTGGAAGTTAGAGAAGTCGATGTTCATGCCATCAGGTTGGAAGCTACCCAGACGGAATATAAGGTGTTGTTCCTCCAACCTGAGTGTGGCTTCATCTTTACAGTAGAGGAGGCCGTGGATGGACATGTCAGAATGGGAATGGGATGTGGAATTAAAATGTGTGGCCACTGGGAGATCCTGCTTTCTCTGGCGGACAGAGCGTAGATGTTCAGCAAAGCGGTCTCCCAGTCTGCGTCGGGTCTCGCCAATATATAAAAGGCCACATCGGGAGCACCGGACGCAGTATATCACCCCAGTCGACTCACAGGTGAAGTGTTGCCTCACCTGGAAGGACTGTTTGGGGCCCTGAATGGTGATAAGGGAGGAAGTGTAAGGGCATGTGTAACACTTGTTCCGCTTACATGGCTATGTGCCAGGAGGGAGATCAGTGGGGAGGGATGGGGGGGACGAATGGACAAGGGAGTTGTGTAGGGAGCGATCCCTGTGGAATGCAGAGAGAGGGGGGAGGGAAAGATGTGCTTAGTGGTGAGGTGGCGGAAGTTACGGAGAATAATATGTTGGACCCGGAGGCTGGTGGGGTGGTAGGTGAGGACCAGGGGAACCCTATTCCTAGTGGGGTGGCGAGAGGATGGAGTGAGAGCAGATGTACGTGAAATGGGGGAGATGCGTTTAAGAGCAGAGTTGATAGTGGAGGAAGGGAAGCCCCTTTCTTTAAAAAAGGAAGACATCTCCCTCGTCCTAGAATGAAAAGCCTCATCCTGAGAGCAGATGCGGCGGAGATGGAGGAATTGCAAGAAGGGGATGGCGTTTTTGCAAGAGACAGGGTGAGAAGAGGAATAGTCCAGATAGCTGTGAGAGTCAGTAGGCTTATAGTAGACATCAGTGGATAAGCTGTCTCCAGAGACAGAGACAGAAAGATCTAGAAAGGGGAGGGAGGTGTCGGAAATGGACCAGGTAAACTTGAGGGCAGGGTGAAAGTTGGAGGCAAAGTTAATAAAGTCAACGAGTTCTGCATGCGTGCAGGAAGCAGCGCCAATGCAGTCATCGATGTAGCGAAGGAAAAGTGGGGGACAGATACCAGAATAGGCACGGAACATAGATTGTTCCACAAACCCAACAAAAAGGCAGGCATAGCTAGGACCCATACGGGTGCCCATAGCTACACCTTCAGTTTGGAGGAAGTGGGAGGAGCCAAAGGAGAAATTATTAAGAGTAAGGACTAATTCTGCTAGACGGAGCAGAGTGGTGGTAGAGGGGAACTGATTAGGTCTGGAATCCAAAAAGAAACGTACAGCTTTAAGACCTTCCTGATGGGGGATGGAAGTATATAGGGACTGGACATCCATGGTGAAAATAAAGCGGTGGGGGCCAGGGGACTTAAAATCATCGAAAAGTTTAAGAGCGTGAGAAGTGTCACGAACATAGGTCGGAAGGGATTGAACAAGGGGGGATAAAACAGTGGCGAGGTATGCAGAAATAAGTTCGGTGGGGCAGGAGCAAGCTGAGACAATAGGTCGGCCAGGACAGGCAGGTTTGTGGATCCAACCTGATGGCATGAACATTGACTTCTTAACTTCCGCTAAGGCCCCACCTCCCCCTCGTACCCCATCTGTTACTCATTTTTATGCACACATTCTTTTTCTCACTCTCCTTTTTCTCCCTCTGTGCCTCTGAATATACCTCTTGCCCATCCTCTGGGTCCCCCCCCCCCCCCACTTGTCTTTCTTCCCGGACCTCCTGTCCCATGATCCTCTCATATCCCCTTTTGCCTATCACCTGTCCAGCTCTTGGCTCTATCCCTCCCCCTCCTGTCTTCTCCTATCATTTTGGATCTCTCCCTCCCCCTCCAACTTTCAAATCCCTTACTCACTCTTCCTTCAGTTAGTCCTGGCGAAGGGTCTCGGCCTGAAACGTCAACTGCACTGAATGTGGCGGGGTTGTAATCAGAAGTTTGTAACCATATCATTCCTTTTGTTCAGATCCTCGTGAGATCAAGGTTATCACTCCAACGAATTCTTTAACAATATTTTGTACTTACTGTATCCAGAAGTTTTTAGTGATTTCTATACTAGATCCTTTTATCCATCTGCTAATTCACTTTTCCTAGCTCCTAATACTTTAAACAATTCTTGATTCATCTTTTTTACGTCCATTATACTGGAATTTAAGCATTACGTTCTATCTGATGCTGTTTTCCCCACTCACTTATTCTATTATTATTAGTTTGTAATTTTCTGCTCCATTTTGACGTGTTTGTGATTTCAATTAGTGACATTAAAAATTCCGTTTTTGTTCATTCAAGTAATTCTAAAGTTTGATGAAAAACTATCAGCTTATTCTGGATAACTAGGAGACATTATATTATATTGAACAATGGGAGTACATTATTATTTTCCCTGTTCTCAATCTCTCCCTTATTAACCAATTTCTTATCACAGTTAACGGGTTGCTTCTGTGTCCACGTATTCTTGTTTTGTGACAAAATCTTGTCAAGTGTCTTCTGGAAGACGATAGAGATGAGATCCACTCTGACTCAAAAAATTTCAACAGAATTTCTTAGGCATGACTCACTCCTTAAAAACCCATCCATCTCTAGCTCATACTTGTCCAAATACTCACTGAGTCTCTAACAACAGATTCTGTTAGCCTTCCCACTACAGCCATTAAATCATAAGTTGTCTAACTCTGTCTTCCCCTTCTTAAAGAGTAAAGTGATAGTGATAAGTTATTGAAGAGTGTTACACACTTGTCAGCTTTGGCCTCAGCTATTCCAAATAATTATTTATTCCAGGAATTCAATTTTGTGCATTTAAAGTTGGGTTTCAACTTCTCTCAGAAAACTGCTATGATGCAATAACCAATCAAATTTTAGCTGAGGTCTATTGATCCATTTAAACCACAGAGATCATTTGTCTCATTTGTCACCTTTGTCATCTTAACTACAAATGGTGTTTTTTTTCAGAACCTGATGCATGTGTTGTGGTTTTTAAACACAGAAAGAATGGAAATACTTGGATTTTTTGATTACAGCAACTGGAATATGTTACTAATGTTTCTTTTTTCCAAAACCCATTGGGGAAATATAAGAAACATGGCTTAGTTTGGGAATTCTTTGGCTGTATTTTTCTATTGTTTAAGAGAAGTTTCAAGTGATTAATTATGTGAGTATTCTTACTGATCTTGGCAGTGTTGCCATTTTGTGACACACCTTATCAAACTAATAAAAACATTATTGTTTCTTTGAGTACTTTCCAAACCTGTCCAGAATCTCAGTGTTATGAAATGATTTAGAAGACCCATGCCACAGGTCTTGTACCAACAAAAACTATGGATATTTACTAAATACCTGCGCTGAAAATGAAAGGTGGAATCACATTGACAATATCTCCTTATAACACTGTAACAATGAACAATTCTAGACCTGACAAAATGTGTTCAAAATTCCTTGAAAAAATCTTTGCAGGAGATTCTATAAATCTGTGACTAGAATAGCAAGAGTATCAGAATTTCAGGATCTCTGTGAATCCTCGCCTTTTAATGATTTTACCATCTCTGTATCCAATACCTTAACCCCATATTGCTTGTTTGACTGATTTGCCTCGCACATACATCTCACACCTACATCTGATCTCCACTTCATCCCACCTGCCCTGTCTCATTTCTTAATAGTAGACCAAGTATCGCACACTCTCTCATTGGAACTTCTATGTAATAATTAAAAAAACTTTCCTGAATGCATTTGATAAACTCTATCCTAACTCATCCTTTTACAGTATGTGAGTCTCAGTCAATACATAGAAAGTTAAAATCACCTAATATAACAACTTTATGTTTCATGCAACAAACAGTCTGCGATCCCTCTACAGATTTGTTCCGCGGACTATTGGGTCACCTATAATATAGCATTATTGTGGTCATACCTTTCTTATTCCTCAGTTCAATCCACAAAGCCACATTAGATGATTTCTTCTGTCTGTCCTGACTGAGAACTGCTGTGATATTTATCCTGACTAGTAGCACTATCCTTCCTCCTTTGATCCCTCCCATTCCGTCACGCTGAAAACAACAAACTCCCAGAATATTGAGCTGCCAGTCCTGCCCCTCCTGCAACTGTCTTACTAATGGCTACAATATCATAATTCCATAAATTCATAAATTCAAGCATGTCCCAGCCTTCAGTTTTTCTCGTAAATAGTAAGCAGTAAACTTAAGTTAAAAGCACACAGACTAAGAAATATGGTTGCAAAATGGTGACTGTGATGTTTGTGTGTCCATGAGCCAAATGTTAACACAATGGGATTGTGTTAATTGACTTATATCAAACCAGGCAACATGGGCTAAATTATCTGCAACATCATGACTTGAGTTCAAGCTGGAAGACTACTTGATGTTGTCACTTAGCATATCCTATACCTGTAACATGGTCACAGGTATAGGTTTTTGTGTACTCAGAGATAATTTTGATGACATTAATTTTGAACGTCTGCCTCTCTGTCTTCAGAAGCTTTTAGACTATTTGTGTGAATTAATTTGTGAACTTTCAGTGGTGTCTCCTACCGTAGGTAAGTAATTCAAAGGAAACGTTGTCAGTCCAAAATATTGAAGTGAATGATGTTTTTGTAACCATTGAAATTATATTGAATCACCTGCTGTTACCTTTGATCTTAGGAGTATAAAATGTGGCTACTTTTGGGCTTGTGACTCTCTACCAAGGGTGTCTCCAGAACGGTGTTTGCTTGTTGTGATAAATAAAGCTTCTCTATCACCAACTTCAGTGTCTCTCTGGTGACTTTGATCACAGTCACAACAGGAATCAAAAGGCAAATTATCACCTAAATGAAAAGAGACTGCAAGTGAGTGTTCCAGGTGCTCGGCATGGATCAGAAAAAAGGTATCAGGCAGTTGCTTAAGCAGGCAAATAGTCAATTGGTCTTTATCACAGAAAGGCTTGGAGTTTATAAGTAATATCCACACAAAATGCCAGAGGTAATCAGCAGGTCAAGCAATATCTAAGGAGAGGAATAAAAAAATCGCCATTTCAGGCAGGGACTCCTCCTCAAGACTGGAAAGAAAGGGGGAAGAAGCCAGAATAAGAAGGTGGAGGGAGGGGAAGGAGTAGGAGGTGGAAGGTGACAGATGAAGAGCAAGTCTGGGTGAGCATATGGTTGAAGATTCAGAGAGGAGCAAAGATAACAGAGGGGGAGCAGCGAGAAAGGGTCTCACTGAAGAGAAGATTTAAACCTCTTCTAGTTAGGTATGCATTGAAGAGCTTTCACCGTAGAGCAGGAAATCATAAATACAAGTGATTCTGTAGATGTTGGAAATTAAGAGTACATACAAAATGCTGGAGGAACTCAGCAAGTCAGGCAAAATCTATGAAGAGGAATAAAGTCGACAAGTTGGACCCAGACTCTTCATCAGGACTGGAAAGGAAGGGGGCAGAAGGCAGAATAAGAAGGTGGGGGAGAGACTGGAAGGAGATATGTTTGTACGAGATTTTGTGTATTGTGCAGTTTTAATCCTCTAACTACAGAAAGGATATAACAGCATTGATGGCAGTCAAAAGAGATTTACCAGGCTAATTCCTGGGAAGAAAGGACTTTCCTAACAATAATGGCTAAACATGTTGGGTTTAAAGTTTGGAAAAATGAGGGGTAAATTGAGTGGGTGGAGCTCGGAAAAATGGTGCCAGACCCAGGCGACGACTTCCAGTTTGTCCCTGAAACAGCTTCTTATTCGTTTTTTCTCATGTCTTTCCTTTCTCTTAAAGGTAGCTGGGGTCCTGTTGGAGTCCGTGATCTCCAGCTGCAGTTCAAACTACAGTTCTCTGCATGTGGTGGGTTCTCATTCTTGGACTTTTCGAGCAGCCTGGCGTTCGATATCTCCAGTTGCGGTGTAGTAGACATGTGTCTCTGGGGTCCGGCCCTGTGGGTGACACAATTGTTTCTCTCTCTCTCTCTCTCTCTCTCTCTCTCTCTCTCTCTGCCTGACAGAGAATGAGGGGCTGTTGGTCCTTGAGTCAGGGGGCTCAGAGAAGTGACACAGAAGATTGTAATCTCAAAACAGTGAGCTGCTGGTCTCCTGCCCTCCTTGTTCTTACAGGAATGTTCTCTCTCTCCCTTGTTGGTGAGATAGAGCCTGAATGAGATACCAAAGTATTGTGATTGTAGAATAAGAATTTCAGGTTGAATATTGTGCGCAGCCCTCCGATGAAAAATGATATCATATCTGTTAAATAGGGGCCGTGGACAATTCTGATTTGATGGAGAATGGACGTGAAAGCACAAAGGAACATCTGGAGAAATTTCTGAAACGCTCGTACGCTGCTGTCATTACTACCTGGTCAGGAATCTTTCCGAGGGTAGGCCTCAAGATCCCCACTCTTGCCTGCTTTTGGTGACCAAGAAGGAGGTCGAATTGCTCGGACAGAGATGGCGCTCAGTACTCGGTGTTGGAGAGCTGATCAGAGCTCAAAGTTTTCGGATGTCTCAGAGTCGGATTGTGGTCGGCATGGCACGGAGAGTTTTTCTTCCTTCTCCCTTCTGCGTGAGATGTGGGACATTTGAGATACTTTGAACTGTACTGTGCTCATGGACTTCTTCATCAAGTTATGGTATTGTTGCACTGTTTGTAACTATATGTATAATTATGTGGTTTTGTCAGCTTTTTCAGTCTTGCTCTGTCCTGTGTTTTGTGATATCACACCGTAGGAAATATTGTATCATTTCTTAATGCATGCATTACTAAATGACAATAAAAGAGGACTGTGTGTCTTCATAATCTAAAAAAAAATTCACAGACACTGACATTAGTTTGGAGTTTCACTTTAAGAGGCTGCTCTGGCATGATGATGTTACGTAAAGAGTTTTAGCATACTTTTGTGTGTAGGTTTTGGAGTTCAATAAAATGTGTTATGCGTGTCATTAAACATAAAATGCCTCACTTTGTTTTATTTGCGAAAACCTACGTTGGTGCTCCAGAGTTATTGAATGTGTCGACCAATACAGTCACTTTGAAACTGCTGGAGTTTTGGGGGCAAAATGCTGTCACTTGATTTGTACAAGCTGAGGCCCAACTCACTCTGCGAGAAATCAACGCTGACGACACCAAATTTTACCACTTAGCAATTCCATGGCTGTGAGAATGGTGGGCCTGCTTGAACACCTGCCTGAACACGATAAATAACCATTGCTGAAAACTCACCTTTTACAGACCTTTGGACAATTGTAGTCTAAGCGTCCCATACAGCTGCTCTCCTACCCGGTTTTCGGTGATGCTAGGCCTTCGGAGCTAATGGGCCACAGGTTGTCTCTCCTGGAAAATCACCGTCCTTGTTTTATTTTTAAGGAACTCTTCATGCAGAAAATGCCTGATGAAGTTTGCATAGCCCTCGCTAATGCACCCGTGAATGACATTAGAGAGCTTGTTAAAATGGCTGATAGTCTGCACTCAGCTAGGCAGTGGTGCATCATTCCTCCTCTTTTCTCTACCTCAATAAGCTCGGTACATAGCCCCCAACATAAGAATACCCGCGGCTGCGAAACAGAGGATGCTTTTTATCACGCTCACTTCGGTAGGAATGCTAGGAAGTGCTGACCACCTTACGGATTCGACTATGCCAGTGCATTGGAACATTAGAGGTCTGTGAACACCATGGGTTCCAGCTGCAGGGTCATCTACTTTTCATTACAGATAATCTTTCAGGGCAACTCTTCCTGTGTGACATGGGTGCCCAAGTGTGTATGCTGCCGGCATTGCCTATTGATGAGATGGCAAAGAGAGACGAAACCTTACTGGAAGCTGCCAACGGCAGCAGGATGCAGACTTACAGGACACGATGATGCACTCTGCATCAGTGAGTGACGTTACACTTGGGACTTCGTCCTGGCTAAAATTGCTAGACCTCTGCTCAGTGCAGATTTCCTGGACTAACAGCGACTAAAATCGACGAACAGCCCAAGGACTGTTAGTTGACTTTAAGAACTGTCGGCTTGTGGTTGACAAGGATGTTAGGTTGTTACCCTATTCTCCCAGTAAGTTCCCCACAGTGACTCTGTCTAGCGCATGTGTTTATTCAACTGCTGGGCGAATTCCCAAACCTCACCTAGCGCGCATTCTCCACTACAGTCGCAAAACATGGGGTCGAGCACCATATTCCCACAACTGGCCCACTGGGCCAAGTGTGTGCGCGTAGACCGGACCCAGAAAAGCTGTCCATCATGGAGACTGAGCTTGCCAAAATGCAAAGACTCGACATTGTACGTTGGTTGAATAGCCCCTGGGCTTCACCCCTCCGTACGATCCCTAAGTCCGATGTTGGTTGCCACCCATGTGGTGATTACCAACACCCTAATGAGGCCACTGCCCCCGAACATTACTCAGACCACACATTCAAGACTTTTTGACCTTTGAGTTTCTGTGCATGCCATTTGGACTGAAAAACGCAGCACAGGCTGATGGACTCTATTAAAAGACACAGATTTTCTTTTTGTTTACGTGAATGACATATTTGTTGTCATTGTGTCCAAACCTGAACACATATTTCATCTGTGCACACTTTTCAAGGGCTTAAGCCGATTATTAATGTTGCTAAATGCCAGTTTGGGCTGTCAACCATTGATGTTTTTGGCTATTGCATCTCTGCAGAAGTTGCGAAACCCCTCCTGTCAAAAGTAGCTGCTGTTATGGATTTCCCACTGCTCCGCACTACAAAAAGAACTATTGGAGTTTGTAGGTATGGTGAATTTCTATCACCACTTCATTCAGCGAACTGCTGAGTTTATGCTTTCCCTGTGTAGTGTGTTTAAAGGCAATACCTCTAATCAAGTGCTTGACTGGTCAGTAGACATGACCCAGGCATTTGAGTATACCAAACGAGCTCTTTCTAATGCGACCCTACTGGTGTATCCACTCCCCAGTGCACCTATGTCCTTTGCTACTGATGCTCAGGCTATGCTGTGAGTACTGCGCACAAGCAATTGGTCAGAAGCGTGCAGCAGCTGCTCGCCACCTTCAGCCGGCAGCTCCGTCTCCCTGAAAGGAAATACCGCACATTTGACCATGAGCTTCTCGGCCTCCAACTGGCTGTCCACCATTTTCATTTTCTTCTAGAGGGTTACCATTTCACAGTGTCCATTGACCACAAGACCCTCGTGCATGTGATGGCTGAAGTATTTGGTCTGTACGGCTTTAATGCCACCTGGCTTACATACCCAAGTTCACAACTGATTTACAATGCATCAAGGGGATAAATAATGCTGTGGCTGATTGGCTGTCATGGCCAGCCATTGAGGCTGTACACATAGGGGTTGACTATGCTGGCATGGCAACCAGCTATGTTCTGACCCAGAGGTTCAGGCTTAGCAAACAAGTCATGGGCCTGTGGTTGGCTGACATTAAGTTCAGGGAAGCTGGGGTTTCTCTCCTGTGTGATTTCTCAACCAGTTGACTTTGACCCATTGCACCCGCAAACTGGAGACGGACTGTTTTCGACTCCATACATGGCCTCTTGCAGATGGACCTGAAGGCCTCACAGAAACTGGTTGCACTGACGTTTGTTTGGCTTCAGAATGGACATGAGTGACCGGACTACAGACTGCATGGTGTGCCAGGGGGCAAAAATTAACCATCATGTAGAGGCGCCTTTGTCCCCTTTTGAGGTTCCTGAGTGACAGTTTGAACATGTCAGTGTGGAACTTGTTGATCCTCTTCCTCCCCACCCCCTGCGGTTTCAAGCAGCTCCTTACCATAGTGGACCGTACCACCAGGTGGCCAGAGGTCATCCCTCTAGCATTGACGATGGGCGCAGATGTTGCTTCAGCAATCATCAGCACTGGTCGCATTCCACCCTCCTCGGTAAATTCAATTCCTTTGCAACTATTCCTACCTCCCATCATAGCGTACAGCTCTCTTGGGTTCCTGTTGACCTACATTCCACCTCGTTTGTTTTTGTCTACCATGAGGCACACCAACATTCCCCTAGACCCCTTACGATGGCCCTTTCCATGTTTTGGAATGGGGAGGAAAGACTTTTATAATAGATAAGAGGGGTAAACTGAATGTATTTTGGTAGATCCCCTTAAATTGGCCCACTAAGATTTGGAGCTCATGAGCATGTCAACACACTACTGGACCAGCCAGAGGCACAAGCTGTTCCTCCACCCATGGAACACAAGACCTGAGCCAAGCAGTTCGTCCATGCTTCAGAAAGAATCACAATGCCAGTTTTAGCGAATCTTGGGGGCAGGGTGGCATGTGTAGGGTAACATAATCGGGAGAAATATACATAATTCACAATCACCAATATTGAGTTGGGTTTCACTTTAAGAGGCTGGTTTTTTTTCACTTGATGATGTTATTATGTAAAGAGTTTTAGCCTGCTTTTGTGTTTAGGTTTTGGAGCTCAGTGTGGGCACGTGGCCAAGTGGTTAAGGCATTGGGCTAGCGACCTGAAGGTCGTGAGTTCGAGCCCCAGCCGAGGCACCGTATTGTGACCTTGAGCAAGGCACTTAATCACACATGGCTCTGTGATGACACTGGTGCCAAGCTGTATGGGTCCTAATGCCCTTCTCTTGGACAACATTGGTGTTGTGGAGAGGGGAGACTTGCAGCATGGGCAACTGCTGGTCTTCCATACAACCTTGCCCAGGCCTGCGCCCTGGAGAGTGAAGACTAACGGATGCCTTTTTAAATTTAATTTGGAGCTCAATAAAATGTGTTATGGGTTTCATAAAATGCCTCACTTCATTTTAGAAAACCATAGAAACCACAGAAAAACTACAACACAGAAACAGGCCCTTTGGCCCTTCTTGGCTCTGCCAAAACATTTTCTGCCTAAGTTCCACTGACCTGCACACGGACCATATCACTCCATACACCTCCCATCCATGTATCTGTCCAATTTATTCTTAAATGTTAAAAAAGAACCCGCATTTACCACCTCATCTGGCAGCTCATTCCATACTCTACCTCTCTCTGTGTGAAGAAGTCCCCCCTAACATTCCCTTTAAACATTTCCCCCCTCACCTTTAACCCAGGTCCTCTGGTTTTTTTCTCCCCTTGCCTCAGTGGAAAAGCCTGCTTGCATTCACTCTATCTATACCCATCATAATTTTATATACCTCTATCAAATCTCCCCTCATTCTTCTACGCTCCAGGGAATAAAGTCCTAACCTATTCAACCTTTCTCTGTAACTCAGTTTCTCAAGTCCCAGCAACATCCTTGTAAACTTTCTCTGCATCCTTTCAACCTTATTTATATCCTTCCTGTAATTTGGTGACCAAAACTGAACACAATACTCCGGATTCGGCCTCACCAACGCCTTATACAACCTCATCATAACATTTCAGCTCTTATACTCAATACTTTGATTAATAAAGGCCAATGTACCAAAAGCTCTCTTTACGACCCTATCTACCTGTGACACCACTTTTAGGGAATTTTGTATCTGTATTCCCAGATCCCTCTGTTCTACTGCACTCCTCAGTGCCTTACCATTAACCCTGTATGTTCTACCTTGGTATGTCCTTCCAACGTGCAATACCTCACACTTGTCTGTATTAAACTCCATCTGCCATTTTTCCAACTGGTCCAAGTCCCTCTGCAGGCTCTGAAAACCTTCCTCACTGTCTACTATACCTCCAATCTTTGTATCATCAGCAAATTTGCTGATCCAATTTACCACATTATCATCCAGATCATTGATATAGATGACAAATAACAATGGACCCAGCACTGATCCCTGTGGCACACCACTAGTCACATGCCTCCACTCGGAGAAGCAATTCTCTACTACCAGTCTTTGGCTTCTTCCATTGAGCCAATGTCTAATCCAATTTACCACCTCTCCATGTATACCTAGCGACTGAATTTTCCTAACTAACCTCCCATGCGTGACCTTGTCAAAGGCCTTACTGAAGTCCATGTAGACAATATCCACTGCCTTCCCTTCATCCACTTTCCTGGTAACCTCCTCGAAGAACTCCAAGAGATTGGTCAAACATGACCTACCACGCACAAAACCATATTGACTCTCCCTAATAAGTCCCTGTCTATCCAAATACTTGTAGATTCTGTCTCTTAGTGCTCCCTCCAATAACTTACCTACTACCGACGTTAAACTTACCGGCCTATAATTTCCTGGATTACTTTTCGATCCTTTTTTAAACAACGGAACAACATGAGCCACTCTCCAATCCTCCGGCACCTCACCTGTAGACAGCGACATTTTAAATATTTCTGCCAGGGCCGTTATTTGTGAAAATCTACACAGCTAACTTAGCCAGTGCTGTTTGGTTTGATGGAGGCCAAGTTAACATAACAGAGTCATTTACACTGAATAAACATGGCCTACAAAACCTCACCGTTTGGTTGTTTACAACAGGAAGCTGAGCAAGGAATATTGGTTAGAAGTCTAATTTTGTCACAAACAACTCTAAACTTCTGGAAATGTCAAGCTGATGAGCTAGAAAGATAAGGTCAGCAATAAGCCTCTCAAGCCCTGGAAAGTGATTATCCATCACAACCTATTCCCGCTCCTATTAAAATGTATGTGTTTTTTTTTTACAGGAAGGCTTACAATAGATTAAAATGTAAAACACAGAATGACTCACTTTTGGTAGATGTTATTAAGAACAAGTTAAGTACCAACTGACTGAGTATATGAGTCGAGACTTGACTGGGTTAAAAGAATAGCTCCAGCTGCACCGTGTGTGAGTTGGAGACCAGAGAGATCTTTAAAAACCCTCATCTGCTCATAGCCACAGTCATGATGAACCTTGGTCCAGAGCTGTTGGGTCGAGCTGAGGTCTCAGTGCAGATATCATGCAATGTACTGGAGAAGGCATGAGCGATCTTGGCATATGTTCCAAGAGTCCTTTACGATGTTATAGTTCATAATTGGTTCATAATCCAAGATTGTAACTGTGATTCAGGATCAGCTGCAGGTTTAATATCACTGCACATGCTGTGATGCTAACTTAGCAGCAACAGTACAGTGCAATATATGATAATATAAAAAGAAAAATAAATCTATTACGGTAAGTATCTATATGTATATTAAATAGGTAAATTAAAAATAGTGCAAAAACAGAAAGAAGTGAGATAGTGTTCTTGAGTTCAATGTCCATTTAGAAATTGGATGGCAGAGGGGAAGAAGTTGTTCCTGAATCACTGAGTGTGTGAATTCAGGCTTCTGTACCTCCTACCTGATTGTACCAATGAGAAGAGGGCAAGTCCTAAGTGATGATGTTCCTTAATAATGGACACTACCTTTCTGAGGCACCTCTCCTGGAAGATGGATTGGGTACTATGGAGGCCAGTACCAATGATGGAACTGATTAATTTTACAATTGTCAGTAACTTCTTTTGATCCTGTGCAGTAGCCTCCCCCCACTCCCCTCCCGTACCAGACAGTGATGCAGCCAGTCAGAATGCTCTCTGTGGTACATCTGCAGGAGTTTCAAATCTCCTCAAACTCCCAATGAAATATAGCCGCTGTCTTGCCTTCTTTATAGCTGCATTGATATGTTAGCTCCAGGTTAGGTCCTCAAAGGCGTTGACACACAGGAACTTGAAGTCGCTCACTCTCTCAACTTCTGATCCCTCTATGCGGATTGGTTCGTATTCCCTCGTCTTATCGTTTCTGAAATCCACAATCAGTTCTTTGGTCTTACTGACGTTGATGGAAGGTTATTGCTGCAACACCACTCAACTACCTGGTGTATCTTGTCTCCATCTGATCTTCTGCAAACAGTGGTTGTATCATCAGCAAATTTATAGATGGCATTTGAGCTATGCCTAGACACACAGACATGGGTATAGAGAGAGTAGAGCAGAGAGCTAAAAGCACACATCCCTGAGGTGCGCCAGTGTTGATCGTCAGTGAGGAGGAGATATTATTACCAATCCACACATATTGTGGTGTGCCAATTAGGAAAAAAAGGATCCAATTGCAGAGGGAGTTGCAGAGGCCCAGGTTCTGTAGCTTCTGATCAGTACTGTTGGAATGATAGTGCTATATGCTGAACTATAGTAAATGAACAACTTTCTGACACAGGTGCTTGTATTGTCTGGGTGATCTAAGGCCACGCGAAGAGCCATTGAGATTCAGTCTGCCTTTGACCTATTGTAGCGATAGCCAAATTGCAGTGGGTCCAGGTCCTTGCTGAGGCAGGAGTTGACTCTAGCCATGACCAATCTCTCAAAGCATTCATCACTGTAATTGTGAGTGCGACTGGACGTAATCATTAAGGCAGCTTACACCACTCTTCTTGGGCACTGGTGTAATTGTTGCCCTTTTGAAGCAGGTGGGAACTTCTGACCATAGCAATGAGAGACTGAAAATGTCTATTTTCAACCAGAGATTCTGGTGCAGTTTTGGTCATTGATGAGGTTTTGGAGGAACTCTGGTTTTCGACCTGTTATTTCCCGCATGAATGAATAAAAGAAACTGTTCAGGATATGATGTTTGTGGGGGTGGAAGGAGGTTTCTTTGAAAAGAGAGAAGCAAAAATGAATGGATATTGTTCTTTGCAGTCACAACTATGAGTGTTGCCTGCCCATGGATGGATTAAAGATACTTCCTTGTTACAGGACCACGACTTGAAGTGGGGGTGATGGGAGTAGAATCCACATAAAATAGGAATGAACTTTTCATGAGGCTTGGAACCAACTTAGAAAGCACAACTTGAAACCTAGAAGGGTTTACATTATTACTTGCGATACATCAGAATGTTGAGTGCATGATTTAGAAGGTGAAATGGGAAATATACATGGGTGATGGGCACTGCACCAGAACCGGAGGGAAAGGAAGCAATCCTACTCACTGTAAACCAGGCTACAACCAGTGCTTGGCAGATTATTGAATTGGAGCTTATTGAATCAAATGTGGAGGTATAAAGCTCAAGTGAGTGGAGACATTGATATTTGGAAACCTGAGTAGTGGTACGAAACAGGAGACTGGTGTAATAACAAAGGTGAAAAAGCATAAACAGGAGGGAATAGAGAGTACAACAACAAGAATATAATCAGAAGTCTACTAATCTTATCTCTGAAGAAGGCACTTGAAACAACAATGCAAATCCATGGTGTAAATAAAGATAAAGAGATTTGAATTATTAGTATAGCCATTAGGACTGGAAATTCAGGGTGGAAATTACAAATGGAAGTAGTATGGCAGTTCTGATAATAAAATGAGAAAGACCATAATTTAGGAGTAATCTTGAAGAACTGGAGATAAAATCATTAATGGTGATACTACTTAACAGGTGATATTAAGCCTGGGTGGTGGTGGTAGCTTATTGGCCTCCCAATGGCAACACCTTTGTAAGGAATACTAATCAATAAATAACAAGCTGTGGAATAAAGTTAATGCAATAATTGTCGTGGACATCAATTTTTATGTTGCCTGGATAAATCAACATGGCAAGGCTAGTTTAGAGGATGCATTTATAGAATGCATTCACATTAGTTCCATGAACAATTTGTAGTGGAAACAAGCAGGCAATGTTATCCTTGTACCTTGTAATGAGAGAGCATTATATAATAATTCTATTTTAAAGAATTCTGCAGAAAATAATGACTTCATACTTCATACAATACCCTTGAATTTGAAATTGAATTCTTAAAATGACATAATATAAATGATAAAGTACAGTGAATTCTAGTTAGTTGGGTCACATTGGGACCAGCACTTTTTGGGCCAATTAAATAGTTATCTCAACTAGCCAGTTTCATGGAAATAGTTAAAAAAGGTATGAAAAATTCAAACTACTGTTTAATTAAGAAATAAATAATGTGTCTAAATTAACTACAGAACAAACTACAAATAATACTACAGTACTATAAAACTGTATTAGGTCCTAATAGTTATCGATAGTAGGCCTCTGTGTTCTTTCGATTGACTGTACATGAACAAAATTAGAGCAGCCACCTAATGCAAATAATGGGCTGCCTTCATACAATCACTTTGGTGAATGCATCTTCCAAATCTTCATTTTCGTCGTAACATTCAAGATGATTGTTGATGCCATCAAATTTTTTATAGTTCCTAACTTATTGAAACAGTGAAATTGCTTCACTTTCACCCCCAGCCATTTCTTGCATTACCAAGCCTCAATGCTTGAAACGGCAGTGAGAAAAGCAGTTCTTACTTGTCTTACTGCTTTCTTGGCAATTATCAGTGACAAGCATTGCTAGCTTTTGAACACAAACACATGTAACTGAGCTACTTAAAAATGGCTTGCTCGAAGCACCATGTAGTGTCTCATGACCACACAAGTACATGTGACTGATATCAGTTACAGACTGCTTGGCAACAGTTTCCTGTACCAATTAATTAGCATAGTGTCCCACAGGTCCACAACCTTGTAGTGGTTTTGAGGCCTGCATGCCTCAATGACCTGGAGAGCTATGTTGGCTGGCTGAAGTCAGGGCTTTATGTTTGGCTCTTGGTAGGGTCACCCATGCCAAACAGCTCAAAGGGCAGAAGCCAGACTAAGAGTGGTCCACCAATCCTCCAGGTTCAGGGGTAGAGCTCAGGGCTAACAACCATGAGTGGTAAAACAAAATTGTTACGGAAGAAACAATGAAGAAACCTTATATGTCTGAGTGCAACAATACTCCTGAGACTCCACTCAGAGTTTGCAAACTGACAGTAGTGAAAACCAAGAGGAAGCTACTGACATGATGAAGGAAGCCCTGAACACTGTCAGAGATGGAGGACCTTCATTGCTGTGCTAAACATCAGCCTCAGAACGGGCAGTAAGTAAGTAAATCTCAAATAAACAAAGGGAATCCTGGCTATTTTCTTGATTAGCATTTGTCCTTTAAGAGTTGTCCCAAAAAGCAGCTACATCGAATAAGGGATGGCCCAATTAACCAGAATCCATTGTATTATAGGCCACATGATTTAAATGGAGTGTGAAATTAAGTGTGATGGTATCTATGTATAAATTAAGCTGAAAAATTCTTAAGGGTGTTATGAGTCATTAATTGCATCAAGGGTGTAACACAGGAAAAAAATGAACTAAAGAACTCTAGAGGAAAGAAGAGTGGGGAAACTAAACAGAAAATAAGCACCAAATTACTGACACATGAGGGGAAACTAGCAAGAGCTATATAAACTGAAAATACAAGCTTCTACAAGTCTATCCATCAAAGACTACAGTTAGAGGACGAGAAAAAGATGAAGAAGTTTGCTGAGACATTGAACCTTTTTTTGCCCGTTTTTATAGTAAATGATTCAAAAGGCATTTGAGGTCAAATGGAGAATCTGAGGAGCATGAAGTAATTAAAACCAATAACGAAAAATTACTAGAGAACGAATAGAACTAATACGCTGACAAATTCCCTAGACCTAGTGGGTGTAAAAAATGTGAAGGCCATTATGGTGGATTAATTGGATTTAAACTGACAAAATTTCTCAGATTTCTGGAGATTTCAGTGGATTGGAATTAATGAATTTGAATCTGTCATTCTAGAATATAGGGAGGGTCAAACAAGGGACAACAGATTAGTCAGCAAACATCAGTCTTTTGTCAAAATGCTGGAATCCTTTATTGAATAAGTGAATACAAGATAGATAGAACAGCATAATCCTTCTAGGAAACATCAAAATGATTCAATGAAAGAAATGTAGTGATTGATAAATTCATTAGATCCTTGGAGGGTGGGAACAGCAGGGTAGATAACATCAATAGCTGAAATCAATGCTTTCTTTTGAATCTGCAGGACATGGAATTGAGAGAGACATGTTGTAATTTTTTCCCCTTAAGCTGCTGCTGGACAAATGTTTATCCCTTAATAAGATCTTGGGCTGATCCTACTTCTGTAAGATATTTATAAAAAATGCACATTGTAATATTCCCATTAACTTTGCTCCATTAGGTATAATGTAACTACGACGGAAGTGAACAAGTGTGGAGGTGTATAATGTATCATATCTTCAACACAAGAGAATCTACAGATGCTGGCAATCCAGAGTAACACACCAAATGCTGAAGGAACTTAACAGGTCAGGCAGCATCTATGGAGAGGGATAAATAGTCAATGTTTCAGAATGATAAGACCATAAGCAATAGGAGCATAATTAGGTCATCTTGGCCAATGAGTCTGCTCTGCCATTCCATCATATCTGATTTATATCCCTCTCAACTCCATTCTCTTGCCTTCTCCCCGTAACCCTAACCAAGAACCTACCAACCTCCGCTATATACTCCACTGAATCTGTGGCAATGAATTCTACAGATTCACCAACCTCTGGCTAAAGAATTTCCCCCTCATCTTTGTTGAACATGGACATCCTTCCATTCTGAGGCTGGACCTTGGGTCCTAGACTCTCCCACTGCAGGAAATATTCTCCCCACATCCACTCTATACAGACCTTAGAATATTCAATAAGTTTCAATGAGATCCCCCCTCATCCTTCTAAACTCCAGTGAGCAGCGGCACAGAGCCATCAAATGCTCCTTATACATGAACCCTTTCATTCCCGGAATCATTCTCATGAACCTCCTCTGGATCTTCTCCAATGCCAGCACATCTTTTCATAGATAAGGGGCCCAAAATTGCTCACAATATTCCAAGTGCTGTCTGACCCAAGCCTTATAAAGCCCCAGCATTACATCCTTGTTCTTGCATTCTAATCCTCCCGAAATGAATACTAACATTGCATTTGCCTTCCTAATCACCGACTCAACTGCAATTTAACCTTTAGGGAATCCTGCATGAGGACTGTCAAGTCCCTTTGCACTGCTGATATTTGAATTTTCTCCCCAGTTAGAAAATAGTCTATGTCTTTATTTCTTCTGCCAAAGTGCATGAACAAACACTTCCCTACCACCTCTTTGCCCATTCTCCAGTATAAGTCCTTCTGCAGAAACTGTTTCTTCAACACTACCTGCCCCGCCCCTATCTTCATATCATCCACAAACTTGGCCACAATGCCATCAATTCCTTCATCCAGATCATTGATATATAATGTGAAAAGAACTTTTCCCAACACTGACCCCTGCAGAACACCACTAGTCACCGACTGCCAAGCAGGAAAGACCCCCTTCACCCCAGTCTTTGCCTCCTGCCACTCAGCCGAGCTTCTAGTCATGCTTTTATCTTTCCTGTAATATCAGGATTCTTATTTTGTTAAGCAGTCTCATGTGTGGCACCTTGTCAAAGGCCTTATGAAAATCCAAGTAAACAACATACACCAACTCTCCTTTTTTCCCTGCCAGTTTTTTCCTCAAAGATTTCGAACAGGTTTGTCAGACAAGATTTCCCCTTAAAGAAACCATGCTGACTTTGGCCTATTTTATCACGTGCCTTTAAGTACTCTGAAATATTATCCTTAATAATGGACTCCAGCATTAAAGAGTGGAGTGACATTTAACATTTTCCAGTCCTCCTATAACCATTCCTGAATCCAGTGATTCCTCAAAATTCATTACTGATGTCTCCATAATCTCTTCAGCTACCTCCTTCAGAACCCTGGGGTGCAGTCCATCTGGTCCAGGTGACTTACCTACCTTCAGACCTTTCATCTACTCAAGTACCTTCTCTTTAGTAATAGCAACTACACTAACTTCTGCCTCCTGACACTCACAAATTTCTGGCATACTTCAGGTGCCTTCCACAGTGAAGAATGACACAAAATACTTAATTAAATTCATCCACAGTTTCTTTGTTCCCCACTCCAGTGGTAGGCATTGGCTCAAGAAACTTCAGTGAGCACACGTTTGGGCAAGCACAGGCAGAGTTTCTAAGTGAGTGTCTAGTATTTTTTTTTCTTTCTTTGTCTATTAGCATATAGCTAGTGTGCTGAGAATGAGTCCAGAGTTAATGATATGTTCCTTATGTGAGATGTGGGAACTCTAGTCACCCTGATAACTACATCTGCATGAAGTGCATTGAGCTGCAGCTCCTTAAAGGCTATGTTAAAGAACTGGAGCTGATGCTCGATGACCTTCGGCTTATTTGGCAGAATGAGGAGGTGATAGATGGGAGCTACAGGGAGGCAATCACCTCCAAGCTGCAGCAGGTAGTTCCTGGGTGACTGTCAGGAGAGGGAAAGGGAATATGCAGCCAGTGTATAGTAGCCCTGTGGTATTCCCTCAGTAATTAATATACCGATTTGGATACCACTGGAGGAGACGACCTAACAGTGAGAAGCTGCAGCAAGCAGCTCTCTGGGAGTGGAGTAGTGATAGGGAATGCCATAATTAGAGGAGTTTCTGTGGACATGAAAAAGAAACCCGAGTGGTATTTTGCCTCCTATGCGCCATGGTCAGGGATGTCTTGGATCTTGTGCTAAAATAGGCATGTGAAAAGGGCAATATTAAGGTAGTGATGGGGGATTTCAATATGGAGGTAGATTGGGAATATTAGCTTGGTGCTGGATCCCAGGAGGGGGAATTTGTGGACTACTGATGAGATGGCTTTTTAGAGCAGCTTGTGGTTGAGCTCACTGGGGGAAAGGAAATGGATTGGGTGTTCTGTAATGAACCACATTTGATTAGGGACCTTAATGTAAAGGACCGCTGAGGAGGCAGAGATCGTAATATGATAGAATTCACCCTTCAGTTTGAGATGGAGAAGATAAAGTCCGATGTATCAATATTACAGTGGGGTAAAGGGAATTGTCGAGGCATGAGAGAGGGGCTGGCCAAAATTGATTGGAATGAAACACTATCAGGGATAAAACTTGTTGCCCTGCTCCAACAATGGCTGCTCCACTTACACCTCCCCTTTTTATTAGTTCAAGTGAAGTTCATTCCTGATGAGACTTGTTCTTTTCAAAAGTCTCCTACCTTGCAACAATGTCTCTCTTTCACTTGCTACTTCAAATAATGACTCTCTCTCTCGACGAGACTTGTTCTTTTCATGATGAGGGGTCTTGATTCGAAGCATCAACTATTTATTCCTCTTCATAGATGCTGCCTGACCTGCTGAATTCTTCTAGTGTTTTGCATGTGTTATTATATCTCAGACATCTCTTAATATGGAACCTTAAGCAGTTACTTTTTAAAAACTGTGGATGTTTTTTTTACTAACTCTCAAAAAAGGTATGTAAGTGTTATATAGGCATTTTATAAAGAGGGCATTTTTTTTTTTTTTGCATTTATTGGCCAGAGCACAATTAAACTGGAAAGATGCCTTTATTTTAAATGTCTGCATGTGGCTAACGATCCAAGCAAATAAACATGTGTATCGAATTAGAAATTAACACAGAAGTATTTTAATACTGCTAAATATTCTCTGGAGAATGCAAGCTTCATGTTTTGTCTTTTTTTCTGACTGGAGGCAAGATTGCAGCAGGATGAATCATTTAAGTACTGACAATATGCAAAGGGAGCCGTGATTGTCAAAGTGTAACAATGGAGCAGATGTTGCTACAATATCATATTGGATAGCAAATAAATCCTGTGAACACTTATATGAAGTGACTATTGAAAATTCTAACTCCAGACACCATTATTTTATTGCAGTAATTGCCATAGTAACATAATGCCTCATTTGAGATTTTGTGAATGTTGAGCCAGGCGAATAATGCACCATGATAAAAAATCTGGTAAGATGATGCCATTGTTCAGCTAAGCCAACACCTACATTTAATAAAGGCAAAATTCTGGAAGTACTCCACAGGTCAAGCAACGTGTGGAGAGGTCAGTGATCTTGCATCAGATCTGGTAAAAGTTAGAAATAAGTTAAAAAACTTCTGAGTAATTGTGAAGTATAGAGACAACAAGAGAGACTGTGTGCGACAGGGTAAAGGCCCTTTGCTCTGAATGAAACAAATGGTGGTACTCCCATCTAAGTGAAGGAATCAGAATCTAAATCAGATTTAGCATTACTAACATATGTCATGAAATTTGTTATTTTGTGGCAGAGATAGACATAAAAATTACTTTCCGTTATAAAAGTAAATAGTGTAAAAGACAAGTAACAAGATGGTGGTCATGGTTGCATGGGCCATTCAGAAATACGGAGGGGAAGAAGCTGTTCTTAAAATATTAAATGTAGATCTTCAGGGTTCTGTACTTCCTTTGGGGAGGAGGTGATGAAAACAGGCATGTCCTGGATGCTGCCTGCTTCAAGCACCACCTCCTGAAGATTATCTCAGTGGTGGAGAAGGTTGTGCCTGTGATGGACCTGGTTGAGCCTACACCCTCTGCCGCCTCTTACAATCCTGTGCATTGGAAGCTCCACGTGAGGCTGTCAGAATGCTCTCCACTGTACAGATTTACCCCGCTATCCAAAAGTAGAGCATTCCTATGAAACCTTTCATAAGCAGAAATGGCGTAAAGCGAAGAAGCAATTACCATAAATTTATATGGGAAAAATTTTTGAGCGTTCCCAGACCCAAAAAATAACCTACCAAATCATACCAATTAACACCTAAAATAACACTAATATATAGTAAAAGCAGGAATGATATGATAAATACACAGCCTATATAAAGTAGTCATACTTTTCTGCAATCATTGCAGCACTGTCAATCATAGTGAAAATCTCACGCAAGCGCTTTACGTTCAGTTCCTTGACGACTTCACTTTCGGGCCATTCGCTATTGCGTTCGGTTTCAATTCATGTCCTTTCCTCTTGCAATTGCATCAGTATTGATGAAATTGATGCAATCAGTTATTGCATCAATTTCAACAAAAGGACTAACGTATCCACTCATGTATCAGAAAAAAATCACTTGTGTATTCCAACTGCTTGGATGTGAACAAAACACAACAGGAAGCGTTCACCACGATCAAAATGCTTAATTACGTGCAGTTTTACACTAAGCGTAACACCCTTATGAGTTTTCTTAGGCTTTTCTAATACCTTAGAACAGTGGTCCCCAACCTCCCGGCCATGGACCGATACCGGGCAGCAAAGCATGCAGGGGTGCAGTGGTAGCCAGAGTGCACTCAGCACATCTTTAAGAAAAAAGCCGAAATAAACAAGCTAATTGATTAGGTGCTGCCTGCACGTAAATGTCGGCTCAGATCAGAGGTGATTGCCAATTTCACTTGCTCTACGCGATGTTCACTCCAGTGCCTTTCCAGGGTGCTGGAGCCTTTAGCTGACCCATCGTTTGGTCAATTTAAACTCCAGTCCAGACAGGCTGAAAAGACAGGGCTGTCAGGATTGAGGTGACATGTTGAATCTACACAAACTTCTAATAAAGTATAGGCACTGCCGTGCTTCCTTTGTAATGAGTGTTACGTGCTGGTCCCAGGACAGATTCTCTGACACTTTTCAGAGAGAGAAACGTCTATCTTTAATGCCGAAGAATTTAAAGTTATTGACCCTCTCCACCTCAGTTCCTCTAATGAAGACTGGCTTCTGGGCAGCACCTAATTAATTAGTTTGTTTATTTCGGCTTTTTTCTTAAAGATGTGCTGGGTGCGCTCCAGCTACTGCTGCACCCCTGCATTCTTCGCGGCCCGGTATCGGTCTGCAGCCCAGAGGTTGGGGACCACTGCCTTAGGACACATCTTGCTAATGAATGCACAAAATAAATCGAGATAAAGCACAGATGCTCACAGACACAGTTCAAAGCTATGGCAGCTTGAAGCTGAGGTGCTAAGTGTAGTTCTCAGGGATTGAGCTCACTGCAAAACAAACGCTGAACGCTATTTTCGCTTTTGCCTTTTTCGTAAAAGCGAAAATCCTCCGGATTTCTTTCAGTTAGCGAAAACAGGTACTAATGTAGGTCTTTCGTAAAAGTGAAGTGGAGTAAAGCAAACTTTCGAAAAGCAGGGGATACCTGTACAGCTATAGAAATTTGCAGGAGATTTTGGTGATGCACCAAATCACCTCAAATTCCAACTAAAGTAGAGCTGCTCCCATGCCTTCTTTATGAGTGCATCAACATATTGGGCCCAAGGTAGATCATTTGAGATGTTGATATCCCAGAACATGAAGATGTTAAAGATAGTCAGTAACAAAAGGTACACTGAGGAAAGGGGTAAAACTGAAATGGAGACAGAAGTTGACAGAAGGAGTTGAAATAGTGCTATAAGTGTAAGATTCGGAACTCGAAGAGAAAAAAGGGTTAAATTCTTCGTTAAATTTTAAAGGTTGTCAAATACTAAGTTGAAAGATATTTTGGTTTTCTTTAAGCTTAAATGTATTGATTTATCAATTTAAAGGCTACACACAGAGGTCAGAGTGAAAGTTGGAAGAAGAATTAACATGACGGTAAGTTTTATGTCTATGCCTGCACTGCTGCCACAAAACAACAAATTTCATGATATATGTCAGTGACGCTAAAACTGATCTGAATTCTGATTCTTTCTCTTAGATGGGAGCACCACCATTTGTTTCATTCAGAGCAAATGGACTTTACCCTGTCACATGCAGTTTCTCTTGTTGTCTCTACAGTTCACGTTTACTGAATGGAGTAAAATAGTTACCCAGTTACATCTATTTTACCCAATGTAGTGGAGGTCACATCCTGAAACTGGAAGAAATTCAAGTACGTCTTTGCTTAAGGTATGTGTGTAAAACAACACTTCATTTTCTAATGTTGCAATACCTTCGACATCCTTGTCATCCAGCCATCAGTATTTTTTCTCCTTTCTTATGACTCCTGTTTATGCTTCCCTCAGACACACATTCAATGATGTATCAGCCATGGAAGGAGATGGCAAGGATGTCTGCTACAAACTCTGATAGTGTGCGTTGTGCTCCTTAGTATTACAGCAACTTCAACAAGGCTTACAAGACAAGAATATGTCCAGTTTGTCCTGTTTTGCAGTAAAGGAAGAATGTTTGATAAACTAACATTCTGTTTGTGACTGAACCCAAGGTGAACAAGTAATAGAATTTTAAAATGATGGAAACACTGAGCAGGTCAGGTAGCAGAGAACTATTTCAGGTCTAGGACACTTCATCAGAACTGGGAAAGATAGAAAGAAAGAAAACTGGTATTAGGGACCAGGCAACCTATTGTTTCAGCTTGCTCTTGCCATATAGAACTGATTTCTTCCTAGATTGATTCCTTTCTTACTAGTCCAATCCCTTCCCACTTACATCCATAATACTTTGGATGCCTTCTGTCAATTTGACAGTTTCCATTTTACAAAGTCCTCTCTGGTTTATCTTCACCATAGATGCACGTACTTGCTGAACAATCACTTTATAGGACTTAACTTGAGAAATATTTCCTGTTACATGTTGTCTTAGTATTAAACACGTTGGTTTTACTTTAGTCTGTCAATATAAATGCTATAACACCTTTGAATGATAGATTATTTTGCCAACAGTGTTTAAAGTTGAATGTGGGCCAGTTTAATATTGCTTGTTAAATACATACCTCTCTGATTAGTTAAAAGTGATACTCTAAGCAAAAAAAAAACAAATAATCAAATACGTTCCATCTGCGCCAGTCCTTTCACGCTGTTTTGGAAGAAAAGAAGAACACGTTCTTAGGCAGTCCAAGGCTCCTTACAGCAAGTGAAATATTTTTGACCCACGTTCAGTGACTGCTGAACTGATTTTAATTTAAAGAGGCTCCAGGGTTCTTTAGTGAACAAAGATCAGGCAACAACGTTGAAAATATCTTGTATGTCAGAGAGGAACTTCAGAATGCAGTCAGGAAAATAGGAGGTGGTAATTGTCTTCATTGCTTCAAGTGCATCACTTTGATAACCCTATCACAGCTATGGTAAGTACATGAAAGCAAATCAGGCTACAAAAAGCCAGCAGCCAAGATAGAATTTAGCTGAAAGTTTCCAATCACCATTAACCAATATTAGAGTTCTTGAGTCAAGAACTGAGCTTAGTTTTGTTTGCTAAGAACATATAAGAACTAGATTTGCTGAGTGGAATCATTTAAGTTAATTGCAATTAAAGTAGAAACTGCTGGAAATATTCATCAAGTCAGCAAGTGCCTGTTGGGAGAGGGACAACCTTAATATTTCAAGTTAATATTCTTCAATTTGAATGGACAAAGATAGTAATCAAACCAGTTTACAAAGCAGAGAGCAGGGAGGGTGGAGAGAACAAAGGGAGTGTCAGTAAAAGCATGGAATCCAAGAGACTGTGAAAGAACTGGTGGACTGACAGAGAGTAATGAAGATTTCCCAACTGCAACTGATCTGTCTGGAGATATAATTAGAAGCAGATGAATGAGATCAGAGGATGGAGTATAAAATGTTGGAATTATAAGGGAGAATAATACAGCTGTTGGGAACCAGAAATAAAAGAGCGTGATAGGAAAACCCAGAAAGTCGGGCAACATATGGAAAGAAAAAAAAATGCATTAACATTACTGCTTTTACCACAATCCACAAATTTAACCTAGATAAACAATGAAAACAATATTTTCTTCATATTTTTTCATTTATGTTTTCTCCAATATTGAATTGCTTTCCTGCTTATCTGAAATATTTTCCATTTGGATAGACTGTCAAAGAAAGCCCTATCAATTATATTTGGTAAGTCACCCGTACTCTAAACTCATAGAACTAAATTATAAAGAGCTCATTACCATTGGAGAAGTTGTGTGCCTGCTGGCATTATAAACACAGCAAACAAAACAACATGTGGCTGTGTCAGAAGAACCCAAAGCAACAGCAGGAAAAGACTAAACTCTTTGCTTCACATCAGAATTTGTTCTGTAAGTGTCTATCTTCCTTAACTTAGTCATGCTTTAGAGAGTGTGCAGAGAGCTTTACCAGGGTGCTGCCTGGATTAGAGAACATGTGTTATAAAGAGAGGGTGGATAAACTAGTGTTGTTTTCTCTAAAGTGGAGGAGGTTGAAGAGACACTTGATGGAAGTTTAAAAGATTACAAGAGGCATTGAAAGAGTAGACAGCTGGTATCTTTTTCTCAGGGTTGAAATGTTAATACCAGAGGGCATGCATTTAAGCTGAGAGAAGGAAAGTTCAAAGGAGGTGCATGGGGTAAGTTTATTCTTAAAAAAAAACAGTGACGGGTCTTTGCAATGCACTGCCAGCATGATGGTGGAGGCAGATATGATAGAGGTATTCAAGAGGCTCTTAGACAAACACATAGGTATGTAAGGAAAGGAGGGATATGGATTTTGTGCAGGCTGATAGGATTAAGTATCACCATTTTAATTAGGGCCACTGTGGGCTAAAGGGCCTGTTCTTGTTCTGTACTATTGCACGTTCCATCTTCTATTTACTCAGATGTTGTTGCATTACAATGTAATGAAGAGTTAAACTATATGTGCCAAGTCCTAATTATTATTTATTGCAATTCCAATACAACTGGGCAAAATCAGTGTTTAGGTCCAACCACTTGCAGTGGACTTCAAGTACTGTGTAAGTTTTAACCAATTCTTTTATATAGAAGGAAGAACAGATAATGCTAAAGGCTAGGCAGAATCTGCAGAGTTACATTTTCAGGTTGAAGATACTTTATCAGAACTGTGAAAAAGAGAACAAGTTAGCATCAGTTGCAGAGAGGAATAGACAGGACACAGGACTATTTCTGATTGGTGATGCCAGGGTTGCTGTGGGTGCTGATAAAATTATTTGGCTGCCTCTCCGATATGGTGAGGCCGGGTCGCCACTCTGTCACCTTTTCTTACATCGTCCATCTCCTTCAATCCCAAATGGCGATTTGGCAGGCAGGGTGGCCGAGCGGCAAAAGTTCTCAATACTGAACTAAAATATTTAAATATATATCGAGCCAGATTTCAAAAAGCAAGAGAGAAAGGAAACTTCTAGCACCGTAAGTATCTGTCATTTAAGACACTAGTAATAGGACAGATGGGTGAAAATTAATCTTTTATCCAGAATTCAAATCCAAGTTACTTATTTAGTGCTTGGACTTGAATTCTCTTGATTGTTTTCCTGTTTGGCTTCACTTCAGTAAATAATCAACAGAGTCACCTGGAAGAATAGCTAAAGTAACTTCACTAACGTTTCCATAGATCTTCTGGACTTATGTTGAACATCTGGGAGAAGCCCCTGTGGAATTTCAACTCCATCAAGTGTAGTGGAGTGACTTTTAAGACAGAAGAGATGAGAGAAGAATAGATCAAATAGCCAAGAGTAAAATGGGGATGGGTGCATCCAATAATGACATCATAGATAATAATTATTCAGGCTTTTTTTTAAAGCAGTGCAGTATATCCCCAAAGTGTTGTGGCTTCTTGTGAGCTACATAATGTAAACAATGAAAAAGTCTTTTATTCACCAGCAGTTGAAGGTTCTGATGATGAAAACATGACATTCCCACAAAGTGTTGATTTATACATGGGGGAATCGCACAGGAAAACCAGTCATCCAATTTTTTAGTGGATTTCAGGTTTTGAGACTACCAGGTGCCAAGGTAAATAATTTTGATTGATTATTAGCAGATGGAAGATAATGCCCCTGCTTAGACCATAGGAACTTTGGAAATTGGAGCACAGTAGTCCATTTTGAGTTTTTCAGCCAGTTCCATAAGTATCAAGATCATGGCTGATCACACACAGCTCTTCAGGGTGGAGAATTCCAAATGCTGATATACTCTAGTATTGAAGGTATTTCTCTTCGGCAACCCTGGGTAGAAGATGGAGGCAAACTTTGTAAAATTTACAAGCTCAGCATGGGTGTAGAAAGTAGGAACAATGCAGTCATCAATGTTTAGGAGAAAGATTTGGACTGTTCCACGTAGCTGATGAAAAAGGCAGAAACAGCATGGCCATGGCTACAGCTTTGATTTGGCGAAAGTGTGAGGAGCCTAACAAGAAGTTGTTAAGGGTGTGAACCAGCTCTGCAAGATGGAGTAGGGTGGTTGTGGAGGGGAACTGGTTAGCTCTGTTGTTTAGAAAGAAACGGAGAACTTAAAGGCCTTTGTGTCTGTGTCTAGATTGCCAAGCTCTTTAAGAATTTTGTATATTTCTATGAGATCTCTTCTCATTCATCCAAGCGTGGAAAGCACATCCCAATTGCACTTAGACTAATCTCGTACAGCAAGCTCACCATTCATGGAATCAGTCTAGTTAATCTTTACTGCACTCTCTCCATGGGTGGTACATTCTTCTCTGAGGAAAGGAAATCAATGCGGTGCACAGTACTCCAAGGATAGTTTTGCCAAGGCCTTATACAATTGAAAGAAATATTCTTTACCCTTGTATTCAAATCCACTCAAAATAAAGGGCAACATACCATGTATCCTCTTAGTCACTTGCTGCACATGCAATTTGGATTTTGCAGGTTGTGCATTAGTGCTCATACCGTACACACAGAGGCCACATTATTAGTTTCCTCCCGTATATAATGAAGTGGCCATTGAGTGTATATTTGAGATCTTTTGCTGCAGTAGTCCCTCCACTTCAAGATTCTACATGTTGTGCTTGCAGATATGCTCTTCCACTCCCCACTGTTGTAACATGTAGTTATTTGCGTTACTCTTGACTTCTTGTTAGTTTGAACCAGACTGGCCTTTCTCCTCTGACCTCTCTCATTTGCCACTCACTGGATATATTTCTGTTTTTTGCACTACTCTCTGTAAACTCTAGAATGTGTTGTGTGTGGAAACCCCAGGAGATCACTAGTTTTAGAGATACTCAAACTACCTCACCCGGCACCAATAATCATTTCACAGTCAAAGCCACTTAAATCACATTTCTACTCCATTCTGATGTTTAGTCAGAGGAGCAACTGAACCTCTTGACCATGTCTGCATGCTTTTATGTATTGAAGTACTGCTACATGATTGGCTGATTAGATATTACATTACTGAGCAGGTGTGCAGGCATGCCTAATAGGGTGACCACTGACTGTAGGTTCCCTTGAATATCAAGATTACCCAGACTCTTACTAATTAACAAATGCTCTGCTTTGCTGTTATGTGGGTGATCTCACATTTTGCCATATTATCTTATATCTGTTCTGTTCTTGTTTATTGACTCCATTTGACAATCCTGTCTAATTTAGTATCAACAATAAGCTTGAAAATATAACCTTTGCCCCTCTTAGCTATCTTACTGATTGAGCTTTTGAAAAACTGGGCGCAAGATTTATCTTTGCAGTGCTCTATTACATAGCTTCCCAACCTCTGAACAGTCTGTTTATTCCCATTCTTTACTTGCAGCCTGTTAACAATTATCAGTCTAATGTATGTCAATATATTATTCCCAATTCCACGTGCTCTAACCTTATTGATCAACATCCCATGCTGGACCTTATCAAATGCTTTCCAAAAATTGAATACACAATGTACAGTAGTTTCCTTTTTATATTTTCCGCTAGTCATACCCTCAGGGACTCCAAAAGAATAGGCAAATGTTATTACCTTTCATTAATGAATGTTGACCACATTCAATCTTATTATTCTTTCAAGGAGCTCTGTCATTGCATCATTTATTACTAGTTACCGTATTTTCCCTACTATTTGCATTCATCCAACAGGTTTTGTTAACAATGTCACGTTTTTCAGCAATTTATGGATCTTGTCTTCTACTCACCCAGATGCTTATTTTCCAGCTAATATGAAGCATCCTAAATTTTTTCATGTAATGTATAATACCTTGTAATTATCAAGGTTAAAATTTATTTGCCATTTATACATCTATTCTGCAATATTTATTTATTTATTTATTATTAATTATTAATTTTCCCCCTTCTTCTTCTACATTATGTATTGTATTAAACTGCGTCTGCTAAGTTAATGAATTTCATGAGACATGCCGGTGACAATAAACCTGATTCTGAGATTATTAATGTCATGTTGAGATTTGCTGCAGTCCTTCATAGTTTTAACATGACAGATCTCATTGCTGTTGGTAATAGATGGGTAACAATTGTCACAATGGCTAACAATCACCAGAAAGTGTTGAAAAACATCCAGAAAATATCAGCGATACTTGTCAGGGAGAGCTCTTGAAGTCCTATTCCACTTTCACATTTACGTCTTGCAGGTGGTGAGACAGCTGCAGTAATATCTGTCTCAATGTTGGGCATAATGCCCACAAAGTAATGTCATGAACCAAGGGCCAGTCTAGGACAAATAAAGAAAGTGATATATGATCAGCTGTTTCCACACAGCCCTGATAGAAATCCATTCGACAGTGGTGGATGATAACTGAAGCTCAGCTCCTAAAGGGTTATATTTTGTTAAGGTGAAACATCTCACAGTTTTCTCTCTTAATTAGACTTTCAATTCTGTGCTTGGGTTTTAACCTGATTAGCAGATGACTAACAACACACATCAAAGTTGCTGGTGAACGCAGCAGGCCAGGCAGCATCTCTAGGAAGAGGTACAGTCGACGTTTCGGGCTGAGACCCTTCGTCAGGAGTCCTTTTAATAGTCCATTTTAAATTCTGCCATTCAGGCCTGAAGAGTAGGATTTCTTACTCTTGAGGGATAATGTCTTTCCTGACCAGGGTGGTCACTCTGCTTGGCAGTTGAGGCTTGAGGCTGCGAAGCAATCTCAAAGTCTGGCGTCTCTTTCGTGGTGGTTGTATGAGTTGACTCTGGGACTGCAGGAAGTGGTTCTGACAGCTCTGGAATTGATTCTGGTCTCCCTTCTACTGGAAGTGTTGACACCTCAAACAGTGCATGACAAGATTCACATGACGATATGGATCATAACGTGTGAGTACAGAATCTGACGTCACCATTTCCTTTTCTTTTAGGAAAGTAACCTCACACAGCTTTGTGCATTACCATTTCTTCCTATTCTGTAGTAATAAGTTCAAGGAGCTGGGCACCGTAGCCAAGTCCTGGTTGAATTTTCTCAGCACACTTGTGTAATTCGCGTGCGTTGATGGTGTGACCGCAGTAAATAATGACAAGACCGTAAGACATAGGAGGAGAATTATGCCATTTGGCCCATCGAGTCTCCCCTGCCGTTTCATCATAGATGATCCCGTTTTCCGCTCAGCTGCAATCTACCTTCTCCTTGTATCCCTATCAGTAACAATGGTGTCATCCAGGTAACATTGAGTGCTTGGACATCCTTGCAGCACCTGGTCTATAGCTTTCTGGCTGAGGGCAGGCACAGATGCTACTCAAAAAATAAGCCTATTATAGAGATGAAGTCCTTTGTGAGAATTTATAGTGAGAAATACTTTGGACTTTGAAACTCATTGTATGGAATGATTGAAACAGCCGAGCCAGTATCGAAATCCATATGATTAATTTGAAGTTCAATTCTTGTGTAAGCCATATTTATTGTCTGTTGTTAGTTTTCACACTGTAAGTCTCTAGGCTATGCAGTCCTGTGACATACTCATCATTATCAGATTTTTCATCAACAGCTTTCAGATTAGTGCTGTTTTTGAAAATGCACCTTGACTTTTTATCTTTTTCTCTTCCATGTGCAGTCCATTTATTTTTGTCTGCCCGATATGCTCTTTGTTTGTACCCTACTTTGTTGCATTTTCTGCGTTCCACAATTAAACTTGTATTGGTCGGGGACATGTGAGCCCCTGCCACAACGGTAATGCAATTTGTTCAGCCAAGATGGTTTCTGCTTACATGTTGCACTTGTTCATGCTCGCTTTCATTTCTGACTGCAACTCAATTGTGTCTCTGCTGTTTCCATTGAAACAGTGATTTCAACTGCTCTTTTAAATGTGAGTTATGCTTTAGTTATGAGCTGTTATTGAATGCTTTCTTGTAATATTTCACAAACTAAGTGATGTCTCAGTGCATTACTGAACTGACAATGCTCAGACAGTCTCTTCAATTCAACCACATATGCTGAAATGGACTCCCCTTCATTTTGATTCTGCTTAACAAACCTAAAGCATTCTGCAATCAACAATGGTTTTTGTTCTAAATGTTCCTGATTTAGTATCAGCAAAGCTAATCTCTGATGGTTTGGTTTGATTAGTTAAACTTCTAAGCAAACTATATGCTTTCTCACCTAATGCAGTCGGCAAAACTTGCACATGCTTCTCATTGGCTATTCCATTTGCTTTAAAATACTACTCAATTCACTAAGTATACACATTCCAGTTATCTTTTCAGCAATCGAACATGCCTATCTTTCTGATGTAGTTAGCTATACCTGCTATTTTTTAAAAAATATGATAATTATCACCCAGTACTCACTGTTTATGAACCTGTTAATTCGTCCGTTTCCTGCTTTTTATTTTAACTCGACCCTCTTCTCTCACTCCCTTCCAAAGGGACACGTACTGTACTGCTTTTTTAAATCTTGAACATCTCTCTGCACTGCTTTTTTTAAGTTGAGTTTCTCGCTGTGCTTTTTAAAAAAATTGAATGCCCCACAGTGCTTCAACAGGTAGGTATTTGACTCTTGTTCATTTTAAAACATACTCATTATCACTGTTATGTTTTGTAGCTCTGAAGCATTAAACAACTTGGAAGTATAAAGATGGGAGTCCAGGAGAATGTGTCTTAGTTTTGTTTTGACTTTAAGTGAGGCAAATGCGTATGACATGACAGCATGATGATGTATATGATTTACACACTTTTACATATAACATTATGCAAACAAAGAATGCTTAATCGAACAATATATTTCAAATATTACTGAAATACGAAATATACAACAGTCAGTATTCTACCAACTGTAACTCAGAAGCTCCAGTAACGCCAAAGATAATTGTTGCTGGGGACAAATAACCTGATGCAATTATATAGACATAAGCAGAGCTCTCTTTCTCTCATAGTCATAGTCATAGTCATAGTCATACTTTATTAATCCCAGGGGAAATTGGTTTTCGTTACAGTTGCTCCATTAATAATAAATAGTAATAGAACCATAAATAGTTAAATAGTAATATGTAAATTATGCCAGTAAATTATGAAATAAGTCTAGGACCAGCCTATTGGCTCAGGGTGTCTGACCCTCCAAGGGAGGAGTTGTAAAGTTTGATGGCCATAGGCAGGAGTGACTTCCTATGGCACTCAGTGTTGTATCTCGGTGGAATGAGTCTCTGGCTGAATGTACTCCTGTGCCCATCCAGTACATTATGTAGTGGATGGGAGACATTGTCCAAGATGGCATCTGTTCCATCAATGAGCTTTCTCCATCACTGGGTCACTGAAGCAGAATTAAGGCTGTACAATGTCAGCTTCACTCTCAACTCCTGGCAAAATGAAGCAATGTATATATATATAATTGATCATTATCTTGATAACATACTGTGCCACTTGAACCAGGCATTGATCATCCTCTACAATCCAGCAATACCAAGATCACCTTATTCACCTTTAGTGTCAAGTGTGCTAGCAACAGTCAAACTCATGCTTGGATCAGGTAAAGTAGGATGCCAAATGTTGAGTAGTCTTTGGTAAAAGACTCTCCTCTTATCCTGTCACGGGATGACAGAAGCCTTTCCATTTGATTTAATGAGTGCAGAACCAATTACAGGCTGGAAGTTGATAGCACGCGGGGTGAAGCCGACTGCCTGATTGGCTGCAATAGCCCTCTTTAAACAACTTCTAGCAGTGGCGGCTTTCTGCTACAGGTTTGCAGGCTTTCACTGATGGCAACCTGTGAACTCGTGTCCTGCACCACTTATGTAGAAGAGGGCAGCAGGCTCTTGAAAATATCATCTCCTTACTCCCTTCTAAGTCGCTGCCTTAACTTAAAGGAATGTGTTGCCATTTATCTCATTGTTGGTGGAGCAAAACATTGGAACTCCACAGCTAACTGCCTTGTGAGAGCTGATTGCTGTACTTCAAGAAGGTAGATCACTCTCATCTTCACAAGGATAGGTAAGGCTGGGAAATCAGTGCTTCCATATAATCATCTTAAACTCTTACTGGTGCTCATCCATAACAACCAGTAAAAACTCAACTTGACTTTGATAAAGGTTCGGGAAAAAAATTCCTGCTGTCTTGTTAATTTATTTTTTTTTTTAGATGCCCATCAATATGTTTCATATTTCAAAGTTTACTGGTTTAACTTGATAATGTTATGCACCCCTAGGGGGTCATATTTTTATGGACTATACCTTCAAAAAGAGAGAGAGAGAGTTGTTCAACACAAGCACCTTGTTATTAAGAGACAGAGAGGCAAAGACTGCTTTGAGATGGTGTTATGGTTTCTCTGCAGCATGTTTACACTTTTGCAAGGACACTGCCAGCTTCTGTGTTCTTACAGAGAGAGAAGGGAGGAGCTGCTTGATGGACAGCTGGTGTTCAGCATGGTGGGATAGAAAGAAGGTCAGATGATAGACTCATGGGCATAGGATTTTGGACACTGGATGAGCTTTGTTGTGCCCACAGATAGGTGGGTTTTTGGAGGATCGATCAGGAGAATTGATTAGCAGCTCTCGCAGTGTGGAAAAGGTGTGACCGGTGGGGAGTTATTCGTGTGCCCAACCCTCACCTGGTTGATAATTCCACAACAGAAGAACGGTCCCCTTGTTGTGGTCACAGTCGGTGACTTTAGAGGAAGTTTGCAGAGGGGAGAGAAAGGTTTGAAACAGAAGAAACCTAGTGATAAAGAGGCCACTGTTTGGACTCTCTCCTAAGTAGCCTGAGAGGGTGAATTTGAGTTCCATTCAAATACGAAGGTGTAACTGTCATGTAGTTAATCCACAAGAGTGGGTTGTCTGGTGAGGGGAGTACCTTTGTGAATACCACTTGTGTGTTACCCTTGTTTGGGTGTGGTAGTTCACTGAAGAAAGGCACCCCTGTGGAAATCACTGTTGGAGTTATTTCGTAGGTTGTGGAACTGGATAAGTGGCTATCACGGTTGTGTGTTTGGGGTAACCTTGTGTGGAAACTACCTGTGTGTGATAATCCTTGCCTGGGTTGGTAGTTTTACCATTGGAAGACGGTGCCTCAGTGATAGGCTACTGTTGGTGATAATCCATACGTGGATTCTGTTGGAGTATCCTGTGGCCACCACCTTGGGATGACCCGTAGCTGAATTTGGGTGTGGTACCACTTGTGTTGAAAGGGTATTCATTGAAGATCACTGTCGGTGATACTTCGTGTGTGGAGTGGAACAACTTTGGAGATAAATCCTACTACTATTGTTATTTTTGTTGCTGTCGTGGAATCTGTGGAATCTTGGGAGGGAGGAGAAGATGGCAGTGAGACGCAGCGCACGCGGCCGTTCCGAATGATATCGATTATATGTAACTGGGGGGCCGTGCACAATCCGGATTTGATGGAGACAGCCGTGAGAAGTGCGGAGGAACACCTGGAGTAACTTCTGAAATGCCTGATTCACTACCGCTGCTACTGCGCGATTGAGAATCTCCGGAGACGAAGGCCCAAAATCCTTGGCTTTGCCTATTGCCTGTTGCCAGGGCTGGTGTTGGAACGCTCGGCAGAGATGGTGCTCGGTGCTCGGTGTCGGAGAGGTGGTCGGAGGCTCGGAGTTTTTGGACGGACTCGGAGTTGGACTGTGGTCGGATGCTTCCAGTATGCTGCATCGGCAAGTTGGCGGCGCTGGAGGTTTACCATCTGCGTGAGATGATGGGACTTTCAAGAGACTTTGAGACTATTACAGTACCATGGTCTGTTCTTATCAAGTTAAGGTAGTGTTTGCACTGTTGTAACTATATGTTATAATTATGTGGTTTTTGTTGGTTTTTAAGTCGGTTTGTCATGTTTTTCCTTGGTATCATTCTGGAAAAACATTGTATCATTTCTTAATGCATGAATTACTAAATGACAATAAAAGGGGACTGTGTGTCCTCATAATCTAATCTAATCTAATATCGACGTAATTGCCTTCTCTTGACATTTACCCTGGATTACAAATATCTCTCTCTCATCACCTATTCCACGGATGAACTGAACTTTCATACTTTACCATCTCAAGACTCTAAGCCTTGTTTCTCCCAAACTCAATAGTTTGGGAGTTATATTTGCACACATACATACACGTAACACTACTAACTTGTTTGATTTATCCGGTTATATATGATTGTATTATGTAGTTACTAATAAAAATAGCCTACGTTAACACCAATACCAGACTCTAGCTGTTTTCCATTTCTGCTGGTTCTTTAACCTGTCACGGTGTACATGACAATAAGCACTGGTAAGTACAGGGGGAAACTGTCAAATGGCAGTGCATTTTGATGAAGTAAAGGGTGTCTTTAGTTTTCAGAATGGGAAAGCATACTGGTAATTCATAGTCATGCTGATATTGAATGAGGTCTTTGCGCCTTTCCTGCTTGTGATAGAGTTAGCTTTACATCAAATCTTTCTTCGAATTTTACTTTCTTCATATTTCACATTGCAGAGCAATGCAGCGCACTGGATTTACTCCTGGTGATTTGCAGGAGAAGCCTGGCCTCGAGCCACTCCACAGTGCCCAGAACCTCAAGCACCAGACTCTCACCCTCCGGGCAGAGTAGCAGAACACCGGCCGGCTGAGTGGTCTCCAGAAAACCATTGCAGGGAGTGGCTGCAGTTTGAGGAGGACATTGCAGTCTAAGTCGCTGAGGCAATATCTAAGAGAGACTTTGATTCCTGATGGACCTAATGAAGGGTCTCAGCCCGAAACACTGACTGTTTATTCCCATCGATAGGTGCTGTCTGACCTGCTGAGCTCCTCCAGCACATTGTGTGCATCGCTCTAGATTTCCAGCATCTGTAGTACCTCTTGTGTCCAGACCATGTCAACTATCATTGTCAGCCTGTGGGCAAGAAAGTCAGCAAAGCCTTCTACATGATGAATCATGCATCAAGAGCTCCAATCCTGATCAACCAATATGGAGTGGGGTGGGGCAAGTGAAGAACAGATGCAACCACTTGTCAGGCTCCATAACATCCTCAGACATTGTACAGGGCAGAATGGGGATGGGAGAGTGAGAGAGCCAGCAAACAAGCTGCCTTTATTGCTAACCCCTACGGATTCACCAAGCAGCTGCAAGGACAGAAGTATAGCGGCCACCTCACATGCTCCAAACAAGAGATGGATCTACAGATTCAGAACTTGCTCAGTGATTCTTGTCTTGTTCATACTGCACCAACCTCCGCCGCTGGGCTATAAATGTGCAGGAGCAATGTGCGGTTATGTGCCTTGCTCAAGGACACACCACGTTGCCTCGGCTGAGGCTCGAACCTTCAGATCACTAGTCCAATGCCTTAACCACTTGGCCACGTGTCAACACAGAGAGGGAATGGGAGCTAGGACACCATAGCACCCTAGTAAATCCTCTTCCTTCTGTGGTTGCGTTCAATGGCGAAGAGTTCAGCAGGAAGGAGATCCAGGAAGTAGTCAGAGCAGCCAGTGCTAGTTCTGCCCCTGGTCCCAGCGGAGTACCCTATAAGGTGTACAGGCATTGGCCTAAGCTCCTCCAGCTGCTTTAGAAATTCCGTAGGGTTATCTGGAGTAGGGGAAAGGTTGTTGACCAGTGGAGGTGTGCAGACGAAGTCTGGATCACCAAAGAGGAGAACTCCAAGGATATTATGCATCTCGCTGCTCTGAGTGGAAGGGAAGATATTTTTCAGTATCATTTCCCATTGCCTGACAGAGTTACTCTTCAAAAATGTCTACATTGACATATCTGTACAGAAAGGAGGGATTTCCAAAGTACCAGGGTGCCATGAACTGCAGCTGGTCGAGGAAGCACACGAAAGGAAGGGAGACTGAGTCATACTATGGCTAGACTTTGACAGCTCATATGGGTCATTACCATATAAGCTGGTGGAGATCATGCTGAACTGACATCATGTTCTGAGGAAGATAAAGGACCTCACTCTGGAGTACTACGGAAACTTTAGCTTGAAACTCTCCTCAAGAGCAACCACATCAGGATGACACTGGCTTGAGAAGGGTATTATAACCAGATTTGAAATCTCAGTGATCCTCTTCTCCCTGACCATGAACATGCTGGTTAAAGCAGCTGAAGTGAAGTGTAGAGGCCCTCTGACTAAGGCACATGTGCAGCAACCCCCAATCTGAGTAATCGTGGATGACTTCATGGTGACCACTACATCAGTCCCAGAGAGTAGGTGCTTCCTCCAGGGGCAAGGATGAGTTTTAAGCAAGAGAAATCCAGGTCTCTGCTGTTAAGGAAAGGCAGACTCATGGACAAGTTCCATTTCTCCTTGGATGGTATTGCTATCCCATCCATCTCTGAGAAACCAGTCAAGAGCCTGGGGAAGGTCTTTGATTGCAGCCTATGAGATATGGCTGTCATCCAGAAGAGCACCAAAGAGTTAGAAGTCTGGCTCACCAGACCTTGAACTTGTCAGGTCTACCTGGCAAGTTCAAGGTCTAGACTACCAGCATAAAATCCTTCCTGGCAGGGAAGGGCTCATACTGGTACCCATGTCAACAGTTGAGGCTCTTGAAAGAAAGATTAATGGATTCTTTTGAACATGGCTGGGCCTCCCACATAGACTGAACAGAATTGCTCTGTATGGGAAGAGGAATAAACTGCAGCTTCCCTTCAACAGCCTGAACGAGAAGCTCATAGTCAAGTCACTTTTTATTGTCATTTCAACCATAACTGCTGTTACAGTACACAGTAAAAACGAGACAACGTTTTTCAGGACCATGTTGCTACATGACATGGCAGGAAGCTACATAGCTTCCTGTACAAGAGAATTACTGTTGCACAGAGATTCCAGCAACCCCAAAGTCTTGTTAGCAGGCATTGAGGTCTGGATAGCCTTGACGTGGAAGGCCAAGGACACAGTGGAGATGGCTGAGTTGCAACTGAGGTACAGGAACCTGATAGGGTCGGTGGAGTCTGGTCGGGCTGAGCTGGACAACTTCCTTCAACCCACTTTGATGGGGTCCAGGGCACAGGGACAGATACAAACTGGTCCAGGAAGAGGTGTGAGTTGAGAAAGTGCATACCACCAGGATGGTAGGAATGGAGCAGCAGTGAACTTGGACAAGGTGGAAGGGTGTCCTGTGGGGAGAAGGCATGCTTAATTCTGATCGTCGAAAGTCGCTTCCATTGTGATTATTAATTTAGAAACTGCAACTGTTTTTCCCATTGGTTAGCTGCCTGATGTCCAGTTTCAAATATCCTGGGTATATAGGAAGCACATGTGGGAGGTTCAGTCTCTCTTCTTTTGATTAAGGCAAGCGGTGGACATGGCCATTGGGAAGGTATGCTCAGCGTGCACTTTTAGCTAAGAATGATTGTTGAATATTCAGCTTTGTAGTGTCTGTAACTTGGGGAACATGAATTTTCGTTCAAATTTTTACAGTTTGTAAATAAATGATTATTATTCCTATTTAAAGTCAGTGCTTTCGGTCTCATTTGCCAGACCCACGAACCTGTTTCAACATTATAGAGGATTATACTGAAGCAGATGATCTCCTGGTCCAACATCTAGTAGGCAAAACCCTGGTGCATTAAGTTCATGAACCATACTGCGTACGGCATCCTGCCTAGACCAACGAACCTTATTGATTGTGGCTAAATTGAGGCACCATCATGTCATCTCTGTCTTGGCAGAGTGACTGTGGAACATATCCTCAGCAGCTGCTTACAAGTCCTGGGAGAAGGCCACTACCACTGGCGTCATGACCAGATGCTGAAGGCTGTGGCAGAAACTACCCCTTCGGCCATTAACAACAGTAAGCATCTCCACCAAATCAGAAAGCCATAGCCTTTGTCAAAGTGGGAGACCAACCACAGCCTCAGCCCAGATCACCAGCAGGCTTGGTCACCAGGGTGTCTGACTGGCAACTGAAGGTCAATCTTGGCAAGCAATTAAAGTTTCCTGACTTCATCTCATCATAATCAGTGAGGCCTGACATGATCATTCAGTCAGAAAACTCAAAGCAGGTGGTTATGACAGAACTGACAATTCCTTGGAAAGATTAGATAGAGGAGGCGGTTGAGCATAAGAAAGCCAAATACTGGAGCTGGTAGAGCAGTGCCAGAGACAGGTGTAGAAGGCATGAGGTGAGGTGTAGAGGTTTTACTGGCTGCTCACTCTGCAGTACTTACTCTCTTCTTGATATTGGTGGCGGGGGGGAGGTGCTGGAAAGAAAAGAGCCACCAGGACCATCACAGAGGCTGCTGAGCGAGACTCCAGATGGCTATGGACCCATTGATGTGACTCATGGACCAGAGCCGCTGGGACTCAAACCAGGGTCTGTCGTCTGGGTGAGGGTTTCTGATGTTGAAAGACCCAGAACACCCAATGGCCCCAGTTTACATCTCTGATAATGTGTTCAGCACATCCCAGGATGCATCTCAGCATCACCATATCCACCAACTACTTTATTTTATTTTTTAATTTGGAATAGGCCCTTCAAGCTGCGCCACCTAGCAACCCACTGATTTGGTCACGGGACAATTTGTGACGACCAATTAACCTACCAACCGGTATGTCTTTGGACTGCGGGAGGATATTGGAGCACCCAGAAGAAACCCATGCACACACAGGAAGGAACAGACAAACTTGCTTACAGAAGACGCTGGAACTTTGATCCCCTGAGCTGTATAAGCATCGCGCTAACTGCTATACGACCTATAATAGTGCACCTATAATGTTTAAGTACTGTACATGCTGTAGTTTATACTATATTTTAATAGTCCTAAGAAAATAATATTGATCTTTTTCTTCTTATTGTGCTTCTGTACCAACCATAAGATTGCACACTCAGTGACCATTACACATGTTTGTTAATGCAAGTGTCTCATCAGCCAGTCATATGGCAGCAATCAATGCATAAAAGCATATGGGAATGATCAAGAGGTTTGGCTGTTGTTCATACCAAACATCAGAAGGGGGAAGAAATGTGATTCAAGTGACTTTGACCATGGAATAATTGTGCCTGATGGTGTGGTTTGAGTATCTCAGAAACTGCTGATCTCCCAGGATTTTCAAGCCCATCGGTCTCTAGAGTTTCCAGAGAATGGCACAAAAAACAACAACACCAACAAAACAATATCCAGTGAATGGCAGTTCTTGGGACAAAAATGCCTTGTTAATGAGAGAGGTCAGAGGAGAATGGTCAGACTGGTTCAAGCTGACAGGAAGGTGACAATAACTCAAATAAACATGTGTTACAACAGTGGTGTGCAGAAGAACATCTCTACGTGCACAGCACATAAAACCTAGAAGTGAACGGGCTAGAGTATCAGGAGGTCACAAGCATACACTCAAAGGTCACTGTATTAGGGACAGGACGTACAAATACTTCCAAAAAATTCTGCTTTTACTTCATGTTCTCTTTGTGCTTCTCCTTCTTATCGCTGCAACATTCTCTACATGGCTGTAAGATTTCATGGGAAGCAGAGCAAAACTGCATCTGCCACTCTTAGTGCAGTAAGAGAAATTCAGTTACAGTTCCATGGGACAGTTGACTAACTGGAATTCGCAAATCAAGAAAATGATTTTAATTTTCTTCTCTTTTGATCTTAAGCCACTCTGCAATGTGTGGGTATTATATATTTAAAAATGAGCCATAGTGTTTGCAAAAGGCTCCCAATTTGAAATAAAAAAATCAGTGCATAATGAGTCTTGGATTTTCCAATATTCAAGAATGTAGACCAAATTCTTACTCTAATTCCATAAGAAATCAAGATGTATCATGAAAAGAGCAGTGTACTTAGTTCAAATTGGTATTATGTGTTCAACAACCATCATTTTAATTGAAGATAACAGGAGCATTGACCCAATAATTATTCAAAGGACAGGTTTCAATAAAGAAACTTGGCACCTGTGAGTTTTGCGTATTTCTGAAGTAACCAAACAAAGGCCAAACAAAGTTAGATTTTTATTTAACTATTAATACTTTTCTTGTTCTTTTCCAGATTTATAAGGGAACTTTGTACCCTTCATCCCTTCTCCTTCTGCTTTCCTTGGATTTTGAATGACATAAGTACACTGGACAAAAAAAAATACTGTATATACATATTCTGAATGGGATTTGGAGGAATGTCACTGGAAAACACAAAAATAAATCCAAATACTCAAAACTGTGAGCTTCTTGTTTGCCTCTTGAGCAATGTTGAACTTGTACCCCAAATACAATTTGGAGATTTTTAATCTGCACAATTTGTTGACTGCCATAAAGGTCATTGGCATCTACCTGTACTAGCCCTGGTATTGCTTCCTATAGCACCTGGGAATCCTTTATTTCTCAGAAGCTACAGAAAGGAAAACAAGAAGAAATCCATAATGTTAATGAGAGAGACACATAGTCCTGTCACATTTACCATTAATGACCCAAGTCTTTAGAAGGTGAATATAAGATGGAAGATGGCAAGTAGAGACATTCAGTTTCAAACTGAGACCAAATACCTGCAGACATAGCTACTGCTACTTTCCTAATCCTTAGAGGTTTCTTTGGATAAGATGAATTGGTGACAAGAGTGTGCAGTGATGGCTCAAGTACAGAGGGAGAGACACTAAAGCAGATTGAACAGTTCACTGGATTTTTATAACAACTGTGCAGAACAAAAGGACAAATAATAAAGACTGGGCCAACAGGGCTGTTAACTAAAGCTAATGCAAACATCGCAGCTTGGAAGCAGTAACTTAATTAATTCTGCTCTCTTACTGTCATGGTCTGGTCCGTTGACTCCTCATCTCAGTTAATTTCCTTTTCCCCGTGTTCCACTGGGCTCCTTGATTAGGGCACCCGATCCTCTTTCGAACCAGCAGCGTAAGAACTTTGGCTTAGATCTACTCGCTGCTGGTTTGTCACTTCAGCAGTGCAGCTGTGCTCGTTCTGGGCTGCCGAGAATGAGCCGAGTCGAGAGCCTGTTGTCTGCAGTTCCTGGGTCGAGCTGAGACTGTCATTCACAGTTCCTGGGTCAAGTCGAGAGACTGCCGTCGGCAGTTCCTGGGTTGAGTCAACAGCCTGTTATCCGCAGTTCCTGCGTCAAGTCGAAAGCCTGTTGTCTGCAGTTCCTGATTTGAGTCGAGAGCCTGCCATTCACTGTTCCTGAGTCGAGTCAAGAGCCTGCCGTCCAGCTGAGTTTGTTGGCTGTTTGCCACTTCATGAGCTACCTGGAGTCGAGATACGAATGAACTGTGGTTGTTGGTGTTTGTCGTCTTGTGTCCGGCTGAGTATTGCTGGCCATTTGCTGCTGCTCTGAGCCGCGATACGGATCATCTGTCGTTGTATGGTGTTGTCGTCTCCGTGTCCAGGCCCAAGTCCAAGCTTCGTGTCCATGTCCGAGTTCCGAGTCCTGGCTCGGTGTCCAGTCCAGGTCCAGGCTCTGAGTCCAAATGAAGTCCAAGTCCAGGCTCTGAGTCCAAATCAAGTCCAAGTCCAGGCTCAGTGTCCGAGTCTCAAGTCCAAGTCCAGGCTCCAAGTCCAAGTCAAGTCCGAGTCCAGGCTCAGTGTCCAAGTCAAGTCCAAGTCCAGGCTCAGTGTCTGAGTCAAGTCCAAGTCCAGGCTCAGTGTCCAAGTCAAGTCCAAATCCAGGCTCCGAGTCCAAGTCAAGTCCAAGTCCAGGCTCCGAGTCCAAGTCGAGTCCAAGTCAAGTCCAGGTCTAGGCTCCGAGTCCAAGTTGAGTCCAAGTCAAGTCCAAGTCCAGCTCCGAGTCCAAGTCAAGTCCAAGTCCAGGCTCCGAGTCCAAGTCGAGTCCAAGTCAAGTCCAAGTCCAGGCTCCGAGTCCAAGTCAAGTCTAAGTCCAGGCTCCGAGCCCTAGTCAAGTTTGAGTCCAGGCCCTGATTCCAAGTCAAGTCCGAGTCCAGGCTCTGAGTCCAAGTCAAGTCCAAATCCAGGCTCCGAGTCCAAGTCAAGTCCAAGTCCAGGCTCCAAGTCAAGTCCAAGTCCAGGCTCCGAGTCCAAGTCGAGTCCAAGTCAAGTCCAAGTCCAGGCTCCGAGTCCAAGTCAAGTCCAAGTCCAGGCTCCGAGTCCAAGTCAAGTCCAAGTCTAGGCTCCGAGTCCTAGTCAAGTTTGAGTCCAGGCCCTGATTCCAAGTCAAGTCCAAGTCCAGGCTCTGAGTCCAAGTCAATGTTCAAGCCTGAGTAAGAATCTTAGCTCGCTGTCTGTGCCTGTGCCCTGCACTTGGGTCCACTCCCAAACACCGCAGTGCAACACTTGCAGCATCAATCTAAGGTGCAGTCTTCATTCCTGGAATGAAGACTAAGGCAAGCAGGGAGTGCAGCCATCACTGTGCTTTTCTCAAGACTCAACAAGACTGAAACGAGAGGAAAGGAGTTAAATACAACCACAATGAAACACTAATTGGAACTATTCGGGGGGGGGGGTGACTGGAACAAAGGGGGAAGAAGATACCGGCTTGATCAGGGAAACATGAAACACTGAGTGAACCTTCATTGATGATGGTTGGCACAGTCTATAGCTGGCTTGGTTGATAGCCTTCTCCACTACAAATGTAGTATGGGCCAACTTGCAGCTCTCTCTTTCAAAGGAAGATGTCTAGACATTGGCCAAAGTTTCTGTCTTGGCTTGAAAGGTGAAGCCGGTCAGCCTGCCAGGCGCATAGTTTCAGACTGCGCAGCAGAAAAGACCTGGCCCTCTATGTGCGCTTGTAGCATTGGACCAACTGTTCAGCAGCAGGAACTCCCATATCGATCTGTTGGTCAGGGAAGAGTGGTGGTTAGAATCCCTTTTGGCATTTGTACCAGAGGAAGATGACTGGACGTTACTTCGGGCAATCTCTACTCAGACCAGTTGAGAGCTCCAGGTTGTGGGGTTGGAAGAGGCAAGGCAGAAAAGGTCAAATTTAATGTCAGAGAAATATACACAATATTCATCCTGAAATGCTTTTTCTTCGCAAACATCCACGAAAACAGAGGAATGCCCCAAAGAATGAACGACAGTTAAACATGAGAACCCCAAAGTCCCCCCAGCTTCCTCCTCCCACGTATAAGCGGCAGTAAGCAATGATCCCCCTCCCTCACCAGCACAAAAACACGCATCAATACCATCACTGAGCCCAAGTGCATGCTAAGTAATAGCAAAGACACAGACCAAAGTTACCCCAGAGGCTACACATTTCGTCTGAAATTCGACAAACCACAGGTGCTCTCTCTCCCTGGCAAGGGAGAGGGAGGTGTCCCCCATTTTCACAGTGAGCAGAGACTTAACAACAATCCACTGATTTACAATGTTAAAAGTCCATTTCGTCGCTCTTTTCGAGCTCTGTGTCTGAAGATTGCAAAGACCTCGGGTCTTCAAGCCCGCAGCGGAAGATTTTCTGGCCTCCCTGATGACACACAAGTCTCCTGCTGTGACACCAACTCTCGATCCGCCCATCTCCAGAGCCCCGAGGTCTTAGGCTTCCGAATGTGATCGAGACTCTCAGGCCAAACCCTTGGCATGTCGAATAGCGACCAGTCGTAGAACTCTGAGAAAGAGCCCCATTCCGGCAAAGAACCGAAGTCTGCATGTAACTCCAGGTCAGTGTCTTCAAAGTATGCTGAAAGGGAAAAATAAAGATATTAAAGGTAGAAATAGAGCTGTTTCCGAAGATGCAAGCAAAGAAGTGGCAAAGTTAGGTGCCATCATCCCTCCTAATCTCCTGATTCACCCTCTCAGTCTGCCCATTAGATTGGGTGTGGAAACCTGATGCAAGGCTGGCTGTGGCTCCCAAAAGCAAACAGAAAGCCTTCCAAAAACAGGACAGGAACTGTAGTCCTCGATCAGACATGTTATCCTCAGAGAAGCTGAGCAGCCTGAACACGTGCTGAACCATGAGGTTCACAGCTTCACGAGCCGACGGGAGCTTGAGGAGAGCAATGAAGTTGACAGCTTTGGAGAACCAGTCCACAACTACAAGAATGGTAGCGATTCCATCTGATGGAGGCAGGCCAATGATAAGATCCACCGAGGCTTGGGACCAGGGCCGGTGAGGCACAGACAGCAGGCAAATCAGACCAGCGGTTTCTGATGTGACATCTTGTTCTGGGCAAAAGTGAGACAGGCAGAAACAAAGTCGTGGATATCCTGGGACAAAGCCAGCTACCAAAATAATCTCCTTATAAATTCTAGGGTCTGTTAAAACCCCGGTTCGCCAAACAGTTGGGAAGATTGACCCCACTCTAACACTCTGGAATGCAGAGTAGCAGGAACAAACAGCCATTTGGGAGGTTCCCTACCTGGGCCTGGATTTGACTGTTGGGTTGTCCTCAACTCTGCTTCTATTCCCCAAATCACTGGGGCAGCTATGCATGAGTGAGGACGGATGGGCTCTGGAGTGGCTTTATCCTCAATGATATCAAATTGGCTGGTGAGAGCGTCAGCCTGAGTATTCTTGCTGCCAGGACAGTAGGTGAGGGTGAAATTAAACTAGGAGAAGATGAGAGCTCAACGGACTTGACAGAAGTTGAGTCTCTTGGTGTCACAGATCAATGAGAGGTCCTTGCGATCTGTCCATATCAGAAAGGGATGCTCTGCCTCCTCCAGTCAATGTCACCATGCCTCCAGAGCATCCTTGGTTCCTGACATCATAGTTATACTTTGCAGGAATCGAACACTGAGAAAGAAAATCACAGGGGTACAGCTGATTACCTACAGAAGGAATGCTGAGAGAGTCCATCTCCAATGTCAACATCTGATGCATCAGTCTCAACAATAAATGGATGGGATGGGTCTGGACGTTGCAGTGCTGGAGCAGTGGTGAAGCACTGCTTTGCTTCAGAGTATTTTTGGACTGTTCACTTGTCCATAGGATTCCTCCAGAGGTCTTCTTTGTGAGTGAGTTTATGGGGACCACGATGGAACTTAAGTTTCTTATAAAGTGGTGATAAAAGTTTGCAAATGGCATGTAGCACCTCAGCTATTTGACCTTAGATGGTTTGAGCCACTCTGTGACTGCTCGAACTTCAAATCCATTTAAACAGCGGAAGGGTTGAGGATATAGCCCGAGCATGACACCTGCTCTTTGTAGAACTCACACTTCTCTGGCTTGGCATGAAGGTTGTTCTCAAGGAGCTGTGTCAGCCCACCTTCTGTTCACTATGTTGATGCTTGACTGCACTGCTAGATCCAGTTCAAACTGAATCATCAATTCCACTGATGACAAGAGAGTGGCTGGCTTGAACAAGAACGACAAGATGGCATACAATGAGGAGATAGAGTGGCTGGCAGAATGGTGCAAGCAGAACAACTTGAGTCTCAGTGTGGACGAGACCAAAGGGATGAGTGTGGACTTTAGGAAGGTACAGGATGACCACTCCCCACTGCACATAAATGGCTCATCTCCGGAGAGAGTTGGGAGCACCAAGTTTCTGGGAGTGCATGTAGTGGATGATCTCACCTGGTCCCTCAACATCACCTCTTTGGTCAAGAAATCACAGCAATATCTCCACTTGCTGAGGAGATTGAGTTGAGTGGGTCTCCCCCTCCCCCCCCCCCACCCCATTCCTACAAAGTTGTACACCATCAAGAGTGTCCTGACCAGCTGGATCACCATATGGTGCAGGAATTGTAAGGCATCTGACCACTAGTCCCAACAGAGGATTGCAAGGACTGCTGAGAGGAGCATCGTGTTCTCTGTTCCATCCATCAGAGATATTTATAATGAGCACTGCATACACAAGGTCCTTAGAGCTGTCCGTGATCCCTCTCATCTGTCAACCAATCTCTTTGACCCCTATTATCAGGCAGGAGGTACCGTAACCTTAGGATAAAACTGTTAGAATGAGAAACAATTTCATCCCCCAGGCCGTAAGACTACTGAGCACCCTGCCACTACCCAGGTCTCATCACGCATGCAGCACCAGTAGCGTTCTACTGTTCACTTTTTAACCTGTGTCGCAAATGCACTCTATTATTTGTTAATTTACCAATGGTAATATTACTTTATGTGTTATGTGTGTGAGTTATATGTACTGTGTTGTGCACCTTGGTCTGGATGAATGTTGTTTCATTTGACAGTATGCATGTGTATTGTTGACAACAAACTTGAACTTTACCTTGTCTGAGTACCTTGTGGCCATGTTGGATATGTTCCTGGTGAGAATGGCAATACAGTAGAGAAGAATGTCAAATCTACAAAACCAAAATGACTCAGCATGTTCTGGAGCACATTATTGACCAGGGCATGTAAAACATCTGGGGTGTTGGACAGGGAAAATGGCATTATGGGATACTCATAGTGGCCAGAGGAGCTGTTCAATGCTGCCGTCCATTTGCTGCCTTCTCAGATGTGAGCCAGGATGTGAGCATTGTACAAATCTATCTTGGAGAATAGGGGGTACTCCTTGGAGATGTTCAAAGGCAGAGGTGAGCAGGGGAAGAGAGTAGCAGTTCTTCACCATGATGCCATTGAGGAACTGATAATCAACACAGGAGCAGAGCTTGCCATCCTTCTTGCTCACAAGAAAAGAAGCTTACCCCCGCTAGCGAGGTTGCCAGATGGATATATCCTAAGCCAATGCCTCCTTGACATACTGTTCCACCAGGGCAAGAGAGGGAAACCAACACATCCAACATATCCAGAAGGTTCTCAGACAAGTTCAAGTTTGAGTTTATTGTCATTCAATGACATGCATATATACAGCTAAACAAAACAGCAGTCCTTAGGGGCCAAGGTACACAACGCAGTACATATAACTCACACACATAACACAAAAAGTAATAATACCACTAGTAAATTAACAAGTAATAAGGTGCATTTTCGGCACAAGTTAAAAATAAACAGTATAATGCTACTGGTATTTCATGTGTGATGAGACCTGGAAGGACTAATACCAGGTAAGAGGTCAATGGCATAGCTGTAATGCTGATATGGTGGCAGGGAGATATCCTGCTTACTGAAAACCTCAAGAAGGTCAACCTATTCTGTTGGAACACCAGACAGGTCCACAGGAGGGTATACGCTGACAGAAGCTTGAGTTGGACCCCTGAAACAGTGTCCGTGGAAGAATACATCAAGGAAGCATTAGCCTTAGGATTTATCCATCTGTCTCCAGGTAGTCGGGTATGTCGATCCCCACTCTTGGATTGCATTTAGAGACCAACTGATCTGTGGGTTGTTTTGAGATAACCGGGGAGGCGAAGCACCAGCAGCATTTCAGGAGAGGTGACAAGGTAGGAGGAGAGTTGCTCCTTATAGTTGCCTTCTAGAACAGTCGTAGGGGTTCTGTGGAAAGGTGGATCTTGCTGCTGCCCCAGAGTCAATAAGTGCCTGAAGCACATGAGTGAGGGTCTACCATGACAAGGAATTGGGAAACATTATGCAGTTAGGGGAAGATGCTTGTAGGGAGAATCAACCCATCAGAATTTCTCTTCTTGCTCTTGGTATTCTCTTTTATTGGGTGCTTGGGACATGATACCTGGAAGTGTCCTGGAGTGCTACAGTAGAGGCAGAAGCCTGTTCTCCTGTGCTAATCTCAATCCTCCTGAGATAGGTGCATGCACCCCGACCTACACAGTCCGTGGACTGTGTAGTGGGTGATGAGGGAGAAGGCAAAGACAGACAACAATCTAAAGAGTAGGAAGCTCGGGGCATTCTTTCTCAGTTCCTCGGTTGTCAATTCGACTGGCCAGATTTATCAGGTCATCCAGGCTGTGCTACTCGCCACACACACTATGATCATATGCCAGACTCCCGCGTTCAGCCCACACTGGAAAGCAGTGACGAAGGATCTCTTGTCCCACCCTGTCTCGACCGCAAGTGAACACGAAATCTGTGCTGCAGGGAACCTTGTGCTCCTAGACCACTGAACAGGCTGAGTGGGCGTCCATCTAAGAGATTCAACGTCTAAGCCAGTTTACGCGCAGCCATCCTGGCTGGGCTTGGAAAGTCACTCACACTGGGTAATAAAATTCCAACAGCTGCTGGGGTCACTGGAGCGCCAGACTGGTGGAGGAATACTCGGTTTGTGTCCGGACACTGTTCTGCTAGTTGGGGCATTAGTAGCTGAAGCAGATGAGACTGTTATAGCGGAGGATGTAGGAGGTGCTAATGCAAGAAGTGGGACTGTCCTGGCTGAAGGCTGCTGAACAGCGGCTGCAAAAGTTGTCATGGTTGCCACCTGTTCTGGCCGATGGTACTGAGCTGATGAACAGCAGCAGTGACAGCAGTAATGGCTGCCATCTGATTCCGTCTGTCTGTAGTGAACTGTCCTGAGAATTAATATTGCTTATCTTAGTATACTGACTCCATCCCGCAGAAAACCAGTGCTACAGAAACGCCAATAGAAGCTCCAAAACTCTAACCCAGGGTGCGGAAGGAATGAAAGTCAGATTCAGAATCAGGTTTAATATCTCCTGTGCCAATCTCAATTCCATGATGCTGCCTGGCCTGCTGGGTTCCTCCAGCATTTTGTGTGTGTTGCTCGGATTTCCAGCATCTGCAGATTTTCTCTTGTTTGTGATTAAATTATCGCCAGCATATGTCATGAAATTTGTTAACTTTGTGACAGAAGTACAATGCAATACATGATAATACAAGAAAAAAGCTGTGAATTACAATATGTATTTGTATAATAAATAGTTAAATTAAATACATAGTGGAAAGACAGAAATAAAAAAAAGTAGTGAGGTAGTGTTCATGGTTTCAATGTCCATTCAGAAATTGGATGGCAGAGGGGAGGAAGCTGTTCCTGAATCACAGAGTGTGTGCCTTCAGGCTCCTGTACCTCCTACCTGATGGTAACAATGAGAAGAGGGTGGTGGGGTGGGGGTCCTTAATGATTGACGCCGCTTGTTAGAAGCACCGCTCCTTGAAGATGTATTGGATACTACCCATGATGGAGCTGACTAATTTTACAACTCCCTGCAGCTTACTTTCATCCTGTGCAGTAGCACCCCACACCCCCCAACAAGATGGTGATGCAGCCTGTCAGAATGCTTCCAAGGTATATCTGTTGAAATTTTCGAGTGTTTTAGGTGACATACCAAATCTTCGCAGATGGGCTGGTCCTGGGGACAACTTGAAAGATTGGTCCAAACAGGGAACTCTGGCGAGCTGCTATCAGTGGCCTATGGCACAGCAGGGGAAATGGGCTTAGAAGAAGAATCTTAATTTACTTGGTGAACGTAAAACAGTATTCTATCTAATGCTTCAGTATTTACCAGTGGAAAGAACTTGATGACAGACTGATATGCTGGAACATTTCAACGTTAAGAAAGGGAATATGCTAGAATGTTTGAAAAACACTGTTATATTATGTTGAAGTTGTTTCAGACATTGGTGAGGCCCAATTTGGAATATCGTGTGCAGTGTTGACCACCTACCTACAGGAAAGGTATAAATAAGGTCCAAAGAGTATAGAGAAAATTTTCAAGGATGTTGCTGGGACTGGAAAATTTAAGTTATACAGGAAGGTGAATAGGTTAGGACTTTATTCCTTGGAATATAGAAGATTGAGGGGAGATTTGATAGAAATATACAATATTATGAAGGGTACAGAAAGGGTAAATGCAAGTAAGCTTTTTCCACTGAGGTTGGGTGGAACTACACCAAAGGTCATGGATTAAGGGTGAAAGATGAAAAGTTTAAGCGGAACATGAGGGGTAACATCTTCACTCAGAGGGCCATGAGAGTCTGAAATGAGCTGTGAGTGCAAGTGGTGCATGTGAACTTGATTTCAATGTTCAAAAGAAGCTTGAATAGGCACATGGAGGGCTATGGTCCAGGAGCAGGTTGATGGTACTAGGTGGTTTAGATGATTTGGCATGGATTAGATGGGCTGAACAGCCTCACTCTGTGCTGTACTTTTCTATGGCTCTATTAGGATAGATAAATCTCTGGGGCTAAAAGGGATATACAGTATGTATCTTAATGACTACGGGAAAAGAAGGAAATGATCACTGCACTTTGCATCCTCACCAGCCACAGGAATAGTACCAGATGATTGGTGGGTGGCAAGCTTTTTTTCCTTTGATCAAGAAAGGGAGTAGGGATAAACTTAGGAATTATAGACTAGTGATCCTTATTTCACTACTGGGGAAATTGTTGGGGAATATTCATAGAGGAAAGATTTACAAACCTTTGGAGAAGCATTGGCTGATTATTGAAAGTTAACATAGCTTTGTGAAGGGAAGGTCATGACTCGTGAGTCTGTGAATTTTTTGAGGATCTGCAAAAGCATGTTAATGAAGGTACAGTAAAAGTGGTGTATATGGATTTCAGTAAGGAGTTTGATTAAATTCCCTATGATAGGCTCTTCCAGAGAGTTAGGAAGCGTGGGATCCAGGGAAATTTGGCTATGTGGATTCAGGATTGGTATGCCTATTGAAGGTAGTTGTAGATAGTGAGTATTCGGACTGGAAGTCAGTGACCAGTGGTGTTCTGCAGGGATATGTTCTGGGAATCCCTGTTCTTTGTGATTTTTATAAATGACAGATAAGGAAGAGGAAGAGTGGGTTAGTGAATGAAGATGATACGAGGCCTGCTGCAGTTGTGGATAGTCTCGAAGGTTGTCATAGGTTACAAGAGGACATTGACAGACTGCCAAGCTGGGCTGAGAGGTGGCAAATAGAATTCAAGCCAGAGAAGCGTGAAGTGATTCTCTTTGGAAGGTTGAATTTGAAGGCAGAATACAAGGTTAATGGCAGGATTCTTAACAAGTGTGGAGGATAGAGGGATCTTGGGGTCCATGTCCATAGATCCCTGAAAGTTGCTGTGCAAGTTGATAGGGTGGGTAAGTTGGTAAACAGTGTGTTGGCCTTCATTAGTTGGGGGATTGAGTTCAAGAGCCCTATAAAAACCCTGGTTAGACCACACCTGGAATATTGAGTTCAGTTCTGCTTGCCTCATTACAGGAAGGATGTAGAAGTTTTGCAGAGGAGATCTATCAAGATTTATCAGAAAATTAGAGAGCATGTTTTATGAGGATAAATTGAGTAAACTCAGGCTTTCCCCTTTAAAGTGAAGGAGAGTTAGAGGTAATAAGGTGATAAGATTGATGCCCACTCAGTCTATGTATGAGATAATAGAAACTTTTTCTCAGGACAGAAATGGTTAATACCAGAGGGCATAGTTTTAAGATGATTGGAGGAAAGTATAAGGGTGGGAGGGGATATCAGAGGTGAGGTTTTTTTACACAACAAGTAGTAAGATAGCTATATTATGGACATTTAATAAACTGTTTGGTAGACATATGGATGATAGAGAAATGGAGGGCTATGTAGGAGGGAAGGGTTAGATTGATTTTAGAGCAGGTTAAGAGGCTGTCACAACATTGTGGGCTGAGGGAGCTGTATAGTGCTTTATGTTCTGTGTTCTAATCATGTTTAGGCAGTTTCATGTTGTGACCTTCTAAATAATATTTAGTAAAAGACAAGTATTAACATTGATTGCTTTGTGCCACTCCCCAGTCTTGCGTAGACTTGCTTAAGAATGTTGTATTTTTCAGTAAGACGAACTCACGTAGGCTGAAGTATTAACAGATATTTTGGAAATTTTGCATTGTTAGAATATATTAATTAAAATAAAGTGAGACATCATACTGTACTGTATCCGCTGTGAAGCATGAATAAATGTCAAGTAATCTCTCCAAGTTACAAAGCGTACGCAATGTTTGTGAAACATCAAACAACTAAGGAAGTCTCTGGTTTCATTCTGTGAAGACACAATTTTACTGATGCATTAAAGTTGAGTGTAAATGTTTTGATTTTTCTCTTCTTTCACACTAATTGCGTGTTGGCCAGAGTGTTCAAACACTAGGCCAGACTATAACAAGAGGCGGTAACTAACATAAATCTGACACATTTATTAATGAAGTATGAACCAACAAAAAGTGGCATTTGTTCATGGAAGGAAAATAGGGAAGCAAACAAAATCTGATCAACTTCTTTTGTACATATTATTTATATATATGTTGAGTGGCTTTTTTAATATAAAGGATTTTAATACAAAGTTGATATTGATTACTAACTTGATGGTAATTAAGAGAGGTATGGATGGCCATGTGGATGACAGCAGAACCCCGTTATGTAATATAACAGCACCACTCATTGCTTGTAAATGTCACTTCGACACTCAGTGAAGCCCTATCCTAGGCACTCGAACCGTTAAAACTGTCATTTAAATTTATCCTGATTGTGTTTGATATTCACAAACATTATTGCTAACTTATTAAAATATTTAAAGTATTATTTAAAATGATGATGAAACTTTTCAATCTGGAAAACTAAACTCTTGTAAATATATATAAATATATGCATGTACTCTTAAAACATTTACATTAACTAAAATAAATCAAATGGAATTTCTCCAGGCAGCGAATTCCTTGTATCTATCTTCGTAACCCAATGCTGTTTTAGCAGAATCACTAGATTCAGTGGGTCATCACTACAGCCAAGGAGACTTGCTGCTGCTCTGCAGAGCAGGAGATAGTTTAGTAACCGCTTTGGGAGTAACACAGTTGTAGCATATCTCCTGGCAAATCCATGCAGATCTCCATTGAAGATAAATCCTGATCTAAATGAACTGCATGTGTGTGGTGTCTTGCATGAAACTCCAACAGTCCTTGCCTTTTTGAACCATAAAATCTGTTGATTGTACAGTATGTTAGTTATCTTTCAGAGGGGTGAGGACGCATTTTGGATTTTATTAAGGGAAGGAGAACGGGATTTAGTCAATTCCCATAAGTCTAATCATTCCAAATAATTCTATATTGCAAAATAATTTCCTTTCCTTTCTTTTGCAAAAATGTTTTTAATGAGATTTTATAAATGCTGTTATTGATTTTGTACATGATGGGGCGTGAGCAAGGAGTGTTGTTGCTTCTACACTGTAGTTATTGTGTTCATTTGATATCCAATAGGAATGAAAAAAAGCTTTACAATATTTAGGAGACGTCAAACTGGGTAAGAAATCCATAAGGAAATGTTTCTGTTGGCAATAAAACATAATAACCATAACATAATCAGGCAGCAGGCTCTATAAACTTACAACACATGGTACATTTCTTAATTCCACTGATCTTGCTGGTTGATCTGCACATTTTTGTTAAAATTTATGGTCTTTTGGCTCATTGGTGTAACCAGAGCAGTGTTTAGCTTTTTTTAAATGAAGTCTACTTCTGAAGTTAAAGACATGTTTATCTCAGAAAAAAAAATTATCAAATAGTTGGAATTAAGCTAAAATGTAGGTTGATGAATGGTCTCAGCCCAAAGCATCAGCTCTTTATATCTGTTGGATCTACTGAGTTCCTCCAGTAATTTTTGTGTATTATATTACAGGTATTTATGTATTGAAACATCAGATAATTTAAATAGAGGGATTTTAAGATAGTATTTGAATATAAAAATATACATCGAGATATGAGGATGGAAGTTGGAAAGCTAACAAACATATGTTACAATCAATTTGAGGATTTTATTTCAGATACAATATTATTCATAAATTACAGCTGTCAACAATAAAATGGCACAGCTTGAATTATTTTGTAACCCATTCTTTTCTTCCAAATATCAAATATCATTTTAAAACATTATTCAGCTTGTCTGTGAGAGGAAGAAATGTAAATTTATCTGTAAACTGAAAGTTTTGTTATGCTGAGCAAAAAAAAAATTATACAGCCAAAAATCTAAGGCTGTAGAATTATACATTTGGATCCTTCTGTTTTACTGAACTATCTACATACATAGTTTTTGCTTTGGCCAAGATTTTTATTGTTTCTTTAGCAGCTGTTCTTTAAGGATCTTTGAATGAAAGACGAAACTCAAGATGATTTTGGTCCTGATATCTAAGAAATGATCTGAGGCATTGGAAAGGATCCTCAGGAGATTTATGAGAATGATCCCAGAAATGGAAAGATTAATGTATGAGGAATATTTGATGGCTCTGGGCTTGTACTGGAGCTTAGAATAATGAGGGTATTCTCAAAGAAACTCACCAAATATTGAAGGATATTTAAAGACTGAGATAGAATGAACGTAGAGAGGATGTTTCCTATTGTGGGAGAGTCTAAGAATAGAGGGCATAGTCTTAGCATAGAAGGGCATCCCTTTAGAACAGAGAAGAGAAAGGATTTCTTTAGCCAGAGACTGGTGAATCTGTGGCTGTCATTGGCTATATTTAAAGTGGAGGTTCATAGGTTCTTGATGAGTAAGCATGTCAAAAGCATGGGGAGAAGGCAAGCAAATGAGTTGAAATGGAAACTAAATCAGCCATAGTCAAATGGCAGAGCAGAACCTGATGGGCCAAATGGCTTAATTCTGCTCCTCTGTCTTATGATCTTACGACTGATGCAATGTTTTCATTTGTTACCTGTCCAATGATTCATTGAAGTTTGCCACTTTACTTTATGAAATGAAGAATTGGTATCAGGAAAATAGAGATTTCCACAAAAAAAAGTGATCTGATGTTTCAATAATGGATGCTCCATCTCACACCATGCTGGAATTGCAGGCAAACTTGAAGTGCCAAATGATCTAATTTTACTCCTATGTCTTGTAGTCCAAAGTTAGCAGAAGAAAGATCCTGTTTGTCTAACATTTCTTTTAATAGAAGTAATAGCAATCTAGGATGCTCATCACAGCACACTCAATGAGCTAAATCCTAATATCAAAATGTATGAAATTTAGGTGATAGAGTAAAATTCTCAACCTTTGTCTCACTACTACTACTACTACATCGACTCAGGCCTAGGGGGCCGGTGTCGGGCATGATGACGGACTCTCCACTTCTCCCTCACCCTCATCAGTGTGTTCAGTTCATCTACATTAGCCGCGCCGCTGTCTTCTCCGAGTGTATTGACCATAGTCTTGGGAGGGCGTCCAGGGTTCATCCTCCCGTGCTTGGGCTCCCATATGATGACTAGGCTGGCAGGTAGCTCGGTGTGGCGTAGACAGTGCCCCACTAGTTGTAGTCTTCTCGCCTCGATTTTAGTGGTGAGCATCGGTAGGTCGTTATAGAGCGCGACATTCGTCATGTGCTGCTGCCAACTCACGTCAAGAGCCATCCGGAGCATTCGTGTATAGCAACCATCTAGAGACTTTCACATCATCTTGGTGAGTGTCCAAATCTCGCATTTGTGCATGAGAATGGACTCTATGATTGCTATGAAGATCCTCTTTTTAAGCCCTCTGGTCAGGTTCAACTTCCAGATTTCCTTCATGTTGTTCATAGCCCTCCACGCCAGCGCCTTCCGTATCTTTATGTCCTTCTCCGAACACATCATTCTTGACCCGAGGTACTTGAAGTCAAAGACTTTCTTAATGGTATCATTCTCTACTGTCTTGAGAGTACCTTAGTCGCAGTTAAATACCATGCTAATGAAGACAAGCAGCATGGAGAAGCATGGCGCCTAGTCAACGAGATCAGCAGAGGGAAGAAGTCCCCATCAGGTCAAATAAGTGGTAAGACAGCAGAGGACCGTGTCCTGACATGGTTCACCCACTTTAAGAACCTGCTGGGAAGCCCTCCAACGATCACGGAAGAAGAAGAGGACATACCCACGATACTAACACAAGTCGACATCGATGACGGCCCATTCACCACTGAAGAACTGAAGAAGGCCAAGTATGCATTCAAACAGGGCAGGAGCACTGGACCAGATGGGATACCACCAGATGTCCTGAAGAACTGCGACCTGGACGACATCTTGCTGGACATATGTAATACGGCACTGATGAAAGGCGACAAACCAGAACAGTGGTCACTCTCAAACATTATCCCAGTCCCCAAGTCTGGAACCCTCACGAAGACAGATAATTACCATGGTATCAGCTTGACCTGCATCTTAGCAAAGCTATGCAATCCGATGATCTTGAACAGGATTCGAACCGCTATTGACCCTAAGCTAAGATTCAATCAGAATGGTTTTCGGCAGAAGTGCACAACAGTAATGCAAATACTTGCTCTCTGTAGAATCATCGAGGAAGTTAAGAACAACCTACCAGCCGTGCTTACTTTCATCGATTTTCACAAAGCTTTTGACTCCATTCACTGAGGTAAAATGCTGAAGATCCTGAAAGCTCACGGAGTGCCAGACCATCTACTGAGAGCAATAGAGTCCAGCTATACCAAAACCATGGCAAAAGCTGTATCAGCAGACTGGGAAACAGCAGTGTTCGAGCTCCTCGCTGGTGTGCTGCAAGGAGACACATCTTTATAATTGTCCTTGATTACACTCTACGTCAAGCTACCTAAGATCAGACAAGCTTGGTTTTACCATAAAACCAGGACGAACCAAAAGGGTCAGACCAGTTACGCTCACAGATCTCGATTTTGCAGATGACATAGTCCTGCTCTCTGACCAGATGGACGAAGCACAGTAGCTACTGATAAAAGTGGAAATTCAGTGCAATAAAGTTGGACTTCACCTAAATGCTAAAAAGACAGAGTACATGGCGTTAAACTGCAATGAAGGTTTTGTCTCAACCCACCTGTTAACTGTTTCTTTTGGATTAACAGAAGGACATTGACACCCAGCCAAATTACTCCGAGGAAGCGAGTTGGACAGCCAAGTATCTTACTTAGTTTGGCAGTCTGTATCCAGAAGCATTACCACCCTAGATCCACACCAACATCACACCCCTTCACAGCCCCATTTCTATGTCTCCCTGACGCCTTCGATGTTGGCAGTGGGAAGTCATCTCTTGCAGTTGTATCTCCTGTGGCTCCCAGGTTGTATACTGCGAAAAGAGACGTGGGTGTAGCTGGAAGTGGGAGAGTGAGCTATGGATTAGCAATAGCAGTTGTCTCTTTGGAATGCTAAAAGGTAAAATGATATGAATATTTGTCTAGTTGAAGCTGAAGGTGATAGAAATTATGGCGGGTAATCTGTTGAATATAGGGCTGGTGATATGGAAGATGATGAATCCTATCCATTTTGGGGTGCAAGAAAAGGGGTGTGGGCAACAGTACTGGAAATTGAACTGCCGGTTGAGAAATATTATGAAAAGAAAACCATAGTTAGGATAAAAGGAAGATATTTCACAAGCACTAGGGTAGAAGCAACAGGAAATTTGGGGAAAAGGAATGGAAGTAGATTGGGAGGAAATTTAGTTAGGTTAGTTGTGGGAGCCCATGGACTTACAAAGATGTTAATCATTAACCTATCCCACTTAATCTCCATCCCGTACAACAGGGCCTGAGAGTCCTCAGCTTCTTCCTTATAGTGGACGCAGGCCCTTAGGATGCTGTGATCATATGTGTGATGGTTGTACAGTCATAAGGTTGGCCTGCCTTGTTGTCGCCTTTGGATTACTCAATTGAATGCAGCACACTGAGTTAGGATGCTGCTGAAAACACAACATGTTGTTACAGCTGCTTTAAGTGGAAGCAATAGCTAATTTAGATCAGGGAATTTTTCAGCTGCTATTTGTTTGGAATCGTTTTCTCGTCACAGCCGACAAGGTTAAAAGGATCACCCTTACTAAGGCTTCTCTGTGGGAGATTAGAGTCTAGAGATGTGTCAGAGAGTCAGACAGTACAGAGACAAGCTGCCTACTGTTCTTGTGCTGGCTCATTTACAACAATCCTGTACTAATCCTGTTTAATTCTGCCCACATCAACATCCCCAGATTTTATGGATTCTACCATTAATGGGGATAAGTTATAGTGGCCAATTACCCTCCCACCTTTGGAATAGAGAAGTAAACTAGGGTACCCAAAGGATTCTTAATTGGTCACATACAGTTAGACTCTATCTTGTTGGAAACGGTTGTTGTCTTGACACTTCTAAGTGCAAATGCTACTTGCCACCTATGCAAGACAATGTATGCAAAGCAAGCTTTTCACTGTACTTTTGTACATGTAGCAACAAAAAATCAATTGTAACTCTCATCCCATGTCCAACCATTTTATTTCACCTTGCTTCATGCAGGCATAGACTGCTTCACATGCTAATTTATACATGGCTCCGAACATCATGGCCTCTTTGGTGAGCATCCCCACTTCTGACCTTATGACTGAAAGAAGACGATTGCTAAAGGAGCTAAAGATATTTGGGCCTGGGACACTGCCCTGATGAATTCCTCCTGTGTGATGTCCTGGGACTAGGATGATTGTCCTCGAACAATCAAACCATCCCCCCCATTTTTTTTTAACTTGCTGATCTATTGATTTCAGTTTTACCAGGATTCCTTGATGGGAGGTGGAGACTGGCTGCAGATTCTGGAATCTGATAAGTAGAACTTATCACTTATTTCCTCCCAGCCTATGTATGTATTATATCCCACCCCATCTCCCTTTCTGGTTTCACCTGCCCATTAACACCTCCTCACCTGGTTCTACCTGTTACCTGCTAGTTCCTATCTTATCCCTCCCTCCACCTCTTTATACTGGCTATCTATCTCCTACACTCTTAAGTCCTGATACAGGACCTTGACCAAAAAGATCAACCATTCCTTTGCCTCCACAGATGCTGCCTGTGTCACTCCAGCAATTTGTTTTTTACTCAAGGTGATGTACAGCCTGCTCATTGCTGCATTTCATTCTTATATACTTCTCTATTCTGCATAAAGCTACGTTTTCAGATACTATGGGTCATTCATATTTAATGTCAATTTTTTTGCTCTTCATGCAGCTGGGAATCGAAGAATAAGTGTAGTATTTCTACTATATCTTACACAAGACCTTCAAATTATATAAGATTAATTTCTGAAAAATATTGGACAATTAGAGTTTTTATTTTCAAAGGCCTTATTGAATGATTGCAGCTTGGGAATAGCTCTGTAATGTGTTGTAACTTTGGATTACGACACACACATTGGTAGACCTTATGGAGATTTAGGTAAAAATACATTATTGCAGTAATTCAAAAAGTTCTGAACAATAAATCACAATTAGGTTAACATACTTACTTGACAGCCCCTTAATTATACATAGTTCAGTACTAAATGGAATCCAACGTTTTTTTAATGTTGACAAAACAGCAATAGAGGAAATTATCACAATCTACATTAGCCACTGATAAAGACAGTTAATTCTATTTGGCAATTTTATCAGTGGGCTGCATAACTTCCAAGGGATTCAACTAAACTGGCTTTCATTGACTAAGACATAGTGTTAGAACTCCCACCTGTTTGAGTATTGGCTGTAACTCCTGTATTTGCATTGCAGCAGACACATCCTTTACACAGTTCCAATCAAGTCTTTTCTGATTGCAGAATACATGTGGTCTGCCTGGAGCTCAAGGACTAAAAGGAGAAATGGGATTTTCAACTCTGAAGGTTGGTACTCTGACCAGAAGACTTTTGCCTATTAGATTGTATTTTGCTATACAGCGTATATATACCTGCTAAGTGTTAATTTGAAGAATGGTGAAATCAGAGAGGTGGGCATTGTCCATATGGACTTCTGTAAGGCACTTGTCAGAATTCTCCATGCTGGTCCAGTTCGGAACGTTACAGCATATAGAATCCAATATGCGCTGGTCAATTTGATCCATAGTTGTGTTTTATATACACGAAGAGGAAGAATGGTTGGCATCTGGAACAACACTGCCAGAGGAGGTAGTTGAATCAGACACCTACCTTTCAACATAAACCATAGAGTAGTACAACACAGTACAAGCCCGTTGCCTCACAATGTTGGTGTCAACTAATATACACGAAATCTCCCCCAAGATCAATCGAACCCTTCCCTCCTACACACCACATAACTCTACATTTTTCTTACACTCATTTGCCTATTTAAGAGTCTTTTAAACATCCCTCTTGTATTGGCCTTTACCATCACTCCCAGCAGTTCGTTCCAGGTACCTACCACTCTGTAAAAAAAAAGCCTATCTCAGACATCCCCCCTAAACTTTTCTCTGCTCACCTTATAGGGATGTCCTCTGGTATTGGCCAATATCTACTGTGAGAAGTATGTGCTACCTGTCCACTCATCATCTTCTACTCCTCTGTCAAGTGTTCTCTCATCTGCCTTCGCCTGAGTGAAAAGCCCAAACTCACTCAATCTTTCCTCAGAAAACATGTTCCCTAATATTATGTATTTATTTTATTTATTATTTGGAGATACGATATGCTAACAGGGCCTTCTAGTCTAATGACCACAGGCAGACCAATTACACTCATCTGAGCAATTAACCTAATAACCCGTACATCTCTGGAATGCGGGAGGGAACCAGAGCACTCAAAGGAAACCCATGCAGTCACAGGGAGAACATACAAACTCCTGACAGACAGGAGCAGGAGATGAACCTGGGTCGCTGGCACTGTAAAGTAATATGCTAACGGCGATGCTAATGCATTGCCACAATCCAGGCAACATACTGGTAAACCTTCTCTGTACCTATCCACATTTTCCTATAATGGGGTGACCAGAACCGAACACAATACCCTAAGTATGGTCTAAGCAGGGTTTTATGGAGCTGCAATGTTATCTCATGGCTCTTGAACTCAACCCCTGACAAATAAAGGTCAGCACATCCTACTCCTTAACCACTCTACCAAGCTGCACAATAACAATCAGGGATATATGGACTTGGACCCCACGATCCTTTTGATTCTCCACACTGCTAAGAAAGTTGCCATTAACTCTGCCTTCAAGTTTGATATTGCAAAGTGTATAACTTTACATTTTACTGGATTGAACTCCATCTATCACTTCTCTACCCAAATCTGTATCCTGTCTATGTCCTGTTGTAACCTATGATAACCTTCTACGCTATCCACAGTACCTCCAACTTTTGTGTCATCTTACTAACTTGTCACTTCACTTCCTCTGCCAAGTCATTTATAAGAAACACAGTGAGCAGGGTTTCTAGAAGATCCCATGAGCCAAACAGAAAGTCATCAGGCATTGGGGAGCCTTGTGAAACACCTTACTAAAATCCATATACTACACATCTGTTAAGTTTTATAACTTCAACAACTAATCAAAAAAAAAACATGAGAGGTGGGAGAACGTGTACCCTTCACTTTTTACTTTAGTGAGGTGTGCATGTATGATGTGGTGGCATAATAATGTGTACCATTCTTGTATTTTACATATAGCTTGTAATGAATTATGTCAACAATGAGAAATGCTTAACCCATTGATACACTTACGATATTACTCTGATATTCTTTCTATCTATTGCTGGTACTTAGGGCAGCAATGAACGTCCTCGATCCCTGGCGGTGTTCAGGGCTTCCTCCATCGTGTCAGTAGCTCAGTTTTCACAACTATCAGAAATGCAAATTCTCAGGAATACCGTCGCACTCAGATGTAGAAGGATTCTTCATTGCTGTTTCTGTAACAGTTCTGTTTTACTAGTCAGGGTTGTTAGCCCTGAGCTGAACCCCCAAATCTGGAGGACTGGTGGACCACTCTCAGCCCGTCTTCTACTCTTTGACTTGTTTGGCATGGCTGACCCTACCAAGGGCCACAGCATTAAGCCTTGACTCCAGCCAACAGAGCTCTCTGGATCATTGAGGTACACAAGCCTCCAAACCCTATGGCAAGGTTGTGGTCCTCTTGAAGGACTCAGATATTACTGAAATAATAAATACACCACACTCCTCCCTACTTAGCTGTAACTACCAACCACTACCAACACACGCACACACAGTATACTATATAATACAACTACTATTTTTAGACATCTACAGCATAATACGTTTTAAGTTGTCCCATTCAGGCCTAAAGATTTAATCGCTGTGGAGGATTTCTTACTCTTGCGTGATAATGTCTTCCCTGACAAAGAGGGGTGGGGGTCACTCTGCCTGGTAGGAGGTACTTGTGGCTGTGAAAGTAGCTCAGGTTCTGTAGAGTCCTCTGTGGTGGTTGTAGGAGTTGATTCTGGGACTGGAGGCAGTGGATCTGACAGCTCTGGACACCTTTTTTCTCCCCAACTCTCTTCACCTGATCAATGTGACATCAGATGCAATCTCCACAATGTAGTACAGAGGTCCAGTTTTGTCTTTAATCCTTCCAACTACCCACTCTTGATCACCTCTGTAGTCCCTTGTCAGGAGTGAAACATTGAACCCACTTGTTTGAGGAGTCCTCAATTTGTCTCAGCTGTTTTGTCCTGCATACTCCTTCTGAGATAGTGTTTGAGGAGAACCAAGCGTGAGTACAAGGGACAGCCCAGGAAGAGCATAGCTGGTGAGCTGTTGGCTGTGGAGTGTGCTGCATTGAGATACGCAAGAAGGAAATCAGCGAGCTTCTGATTCAGTGTTAATGGAGAGTATTTTTCTTTGAGGCACTCTTCTGTTTTCGTGGATGTTTGTGAAGAAAAAGAATTTCAGGATGTAATTGTATACATTTCTCTGACATTAAATGTACCTATTGTCTGGCAAAATCCACGTGAATCCTCTGCTGGGACAATGCAGGCCATTCCCAGGGATGGAGGGGCACTGCTCTTGGCATCTTCTGGATGGGTTGGCATCCCAAAGAATACATAGCAAACTGCTCAATCTGCTGATTTACCCCAGGCCACCAGACAAAGCTTCAGGCCAACACTTTCATTTTGACCATGCCTAAATGACCGGCATGCAGCTCCTCCAAAACTATAGCCCTCAGCTTAGATGGCGCAACAATTCTCAGTCCCCACATAAGGCAACACCGCACCCCCCCCCCCCCCCAACCATCAAGAGCAAGTTCATCCCCGTGCTGGTAAAAATGGGTTAATTAGAATTTCTGCTGAATATTGTTGGGGCTTTCCTGGTTCCCCTTTGGGTAAATGGGACAATCCACCAGCATTTCCATGATTAGTCATCCTCTTGAGTTTGACCTTGTAACTGTGTCCTCCAAGAAATATTGTCTATCTCTGCATTCATGTTGCTGCTGTTAATGGAACACCTCTGTGGTTTGAAAATGGACACTAGTGGTTGAAGATTGGGAACCAGGGTAAACTTACACCACAATCCAGACTCAATCAAGACCTGTCGGTCAACCTGTACACAATTCTTCTTTGCAGCGGTAAGGGAATGTGATGTTAAAGCTATGGGACGCTCACTTCCAACATTTATAACATGTGACATGAATGCACCTATACCATAAGGTGAGGCATCATAGGCAAGCATCATTAGATGACATGGATCACAATGTGTGAGTACACCATTGTCACCATTTCTTTTACTTTTTGGAAAGCCATCTCACATTTTATCCATTGCCACTTCTTCCTGATCTGCAGTAATGAGTTCAAGGGATGAAGCATAGTAACAGGAACTTGTTATAGTAATTGAGAAATTGTAAAAAGGCCCACAACTCTGGCATAAAGTATCCTTTGGCCTTGGGACATCCACCACTGCTTGAGTTTCTCAACACACTTGTGGAAAGCTTGTGCATCAATGGTGTGACCACAGTAAGTGATACTTGGTTTGAAGAATTCACACTTAGAATTGGAGAACCATTGAAGAGTACAGCCTTTTGGCCCATCTTTTAGACCAGCGGTCCCCAACCACCGGGCCGCAAAGCATGTGCCATCGCGAGGAAACGATATGAGTCAACTGCACCTTTCCTCATTCCCTGTCACGCCCACTGCTGAACTTGAATGCACGCGAGGTCGTTACCCACGCGAGACCATTAATCGGTCATTAACCTGCAACTACTTGATGAGTAAAAAACAAACGTCGCTTGAGAGTTTCTTTGGAAGAGGTGGTAGGGGGCGTAAAAGGCCTAACGATGATGATAACGCAGAGACAGCTAAAGCCGAGACTGCAAAAAAAAAAGAAAGCTTCCTTCAACAGAAAATACGACGAGTCGTACATAAAATGTGGCTTTATTGCGACCGGTGACTCGCACACTCCAAGCCTCCTGTGTGTGATATGTGGAGACAAGCTGTCTAATGAGGCAATGAAGCCCACAAATCTGCTTCGGAACCTTGAGTCCAAGCACCCTGCACTTAAAGAAAAACCGGTTGAGCTTTTTGAGCGGAAAAAATGTGAGCAAGCGGGACAGAAGCAAATGCTGAGAGCCACCACCTCCACAAATGCTGCTCTGAGAGAATCGTACTTAGTGGCTAGTTGTATTGCTAAGGCTAAGAAGCCTTTTACAGTTGGTGAAGAATTAATTTTGCCTGCTGCCAAGGACGTGTGCCATGAACTGTTGGGAGAAGCTGCAGCTAACAAGATGGCACAGGTTTCTCTTTCAGTTACCACAGTTTCAAGGAGAATCGATGACATAGCGGAGGACATCGAAGCACAGCTGTTGGAATGGCTTAACGAGTCTGGTTTCACTACCCGAGTCAAAGAGGTTGCTCCTGAATGCCAGTCTACACACTGTGTCACACACAGGGAAATGCTGGCTAGCCCAAAAATGTCACCTGATCTTAACAGCGTATTGAGTGACATTGTTGAAGTTATCAATCACATCAAAGCAAAAGCCGTTAACTCGCGTCTGTTTGAGCAGCTTTGCGAGGAAATGGATGCAGAGCACAAACGCCTTCTCTTACACACTGAAGTCAGGTGGCTATCAAGGGGGAGAGCCCTGGCCAGAGTTTTTGAGTTAAGAGAGCAGATACAGAGATTCCTTTCAAGAAAAAAGTCACCACTGGCAGCACACTTCAGTGACGAGGAGTGGATAGCAAAACTTGTTTATCTGTGTGACATCTTCAACCTGCTCAATGAACTCAATTTGTCACTTCAGGGGAAAACGACAACTGTCTTCAAGTTGGCAGATAAAGTGTCTGCTTTCACAGCCACACTGGAACTGTGGGGACGGCGAGCTGGACAGGGGCATATTTGACATGTTCCCAACACTAGCTGGGAATTTGAGAGAGACTGAGGCTCACAGCTGGTGCACGAACACCTATCTTCGCTGTTGACAGAATTCGAGCGTTACTTCCCCACTGCAAATGACCCAAGCCCCGTGCAAAGGAATGGATCCGTGACCCATTTGTGAATGTCCCCGGTGAATCATCCATGTCAGTGCGGGAAGGAGATCAATTCCTCAAGCTTGCAAATGACGGTGGGCTGAAAAGTACATTTGACATAACATGTCTGCCGCCATTCTGGATCAAAGTCAAGGCTGAATATCCTGAGATAGCCACGAAAGCACTGAAAATGTTGCTTCCATTTCCAACATCATATCTCTGCGAAGCAGAGTTTTCTGCAATGAATGCAACGAAAACTAAATTGCAGAATAGACTGGACATAAGGACCCCCCTTATGACTTGTAATTGACTTATCACTATATTCATGCGAGGAAGATATGCGCTGTGTGTTTAATATTAAATTCATTAGATAAACCCTTTTAGAAACAAAATTGAGTGTATTAGCCACTGATAAGTGACTTATAGTTGACTTATCACCTATATTCCGGTCATCATTAACACCACCACTCCCTCTCCCCGGTCGGCCGGTCCGCAAGAATATTGACAATATTAAACCGGTCCGCGGTGCGAAATGGTTGGGGACCCCTGGTTTAGACTGCCTATTCCCATTGACTTGCACTGGGACCACAGACCTCCATAACCTTACTATCCATGTACCGATCCAAACTTCGTTTAAACATTGAAATCAAGCTTGCACGCACCCCTTGTGCTGGCAGCTCATTCCACACTCTCACAACCCTCTGAGTGAAGAAGTTTCCCCTCATGTTCTACTAAAACTTTTCCACTTTCTTCTTAAACCATCTCCTCTGGTTGTGGTCCCACTCAATCTCAGTGGAAAAAGCCTGCTTGCACTTACCCTATCCATACCTGTCATAATTTTGAATACTTCTAGCAAATCTCCTCTCAATCTTTGACATTCTAAAGAACAAAGTCCTAACCCATTCAGTCGTTCCTTATAAGTCAGGTCCTCCAGTCCTGGCAACTTCCTTGTAAATTTTCTCTGTACTCTGTCAACCTTACCTACATCTTACCTCTAGGTAGGTGACCAAAACTGAACACAGTACTCTGAATTAGGCCCCACCAATGTCTTATACAACTTCATATTACATCTCATTTCCTGTACTCAGTACTTTGTTTTATGAAGGCCAATTTGTCAAAAGCTTTCTTAATGGCCCTGTGACACCACTTTCAACAAATTATCAAGATTCAAGATTCAAATCACATTTATGATCAAAAAATATATAAATTATATACCTTTAAATATATTCTGCTTACAGGCAGACATATCACCTCAAAAAACATAACATATTGCTCTTTAGTCATACACACACACATACATATATATATAGTTAGAATGCTAACTCAGTATATTTCCAATATTAGTCAAATATTACTGAAATATTAAATACACAACATCTACTGCTCTACCTCCATTTAGTTATGTCACAGTGAGACTCAAGAGGTATAACCTGGCCCTCACAAAGCCACACTGATTATCCCTAATAAGATAATGCTTCTCCCAATGCTCATAAATCCTGTCCTTAAGAATCCGCTCCAATAATTTGCCCACCGTTGACATAAGAGTCACTAATCTATACATTCTGTGGCAACTTTATTTGATACACATTTACACCTGCTTGTTAATGCAAATATCTAATTAGCCAATCATGTGGCAGCAACTCAATGATCAAGAAGTTTAGTTGTTCTTCAGACCAAACATCAGAACGGGGAAGAAGTGTGATCCAAGAGACTGGGTGGTGCCAGATGGGGTGGTTTGAGTATTTCAGAAACTGTTAATCTCCTGGGATTTTCACACACAACAGTCTCTAGAGTTTACAGGGAATGGTGTGAAAAACAAAAATAACAACCTGTGAGTTGTAGTTCTCTGAAGGAAAATGCCTCACTAATGAGATTGGTCAATGAGAATGGCCAGACTGTTACAAGCTAACAGGGAGGTGAAAGTAACTAGGTGATCACACATTACGACAGTGGTGTGCAGGAGAACATCTCTGAATGCACATCAAGTTGAACATTGAAATGGATGGGCTACAGCTGCAGAAGACCATCAACAGACACTCAGTGGCCACTTTATTAAGGAACTCCTGTATCTAATAAATTGGCCACTGAGTGTAATTCCCAAGATTATCCCTATTACTTCTCCTGAACAATGGAGCAATATTCGTCATTCTCCTGTGCTCTGGTATCACTCATGTGGTCAGGGAGGATACAAAGATCATGAATGCTTTAGCACTCCTTTCTCACTTCCCATAGTAAGCTGAGGTGTATACGTCTGGCCCTGGGAACTTATCTATCTTAATGCTTTTTAGAAGATCCGACACTATTTTTTGCCTCAACATGCTTTGGCACGTTAGCCTTCTCTACACTGACCTCACATTCATCAAAGTTCCCCTCTTTGCTGAACACTGAGGAAAATATTCATTAAGAACCTCCACGATCTTTCCTGCCTTTAAACTGAAGTTTATCCCTGAGCGCTCTCAACCTCACTCTATTCATCCACCCGTTCTTTGAGGGGTGATTAATAAGTTTGTGGCCTAAGGTAGAGGGAGTCAGTTTTAGAAAACCTAGCACGTTTATTTTTCAACATAGTCCCCTCCTACATTTACACACTTAGTCCAGTGGTCATGGAGCATATGGATCTTGGACCTCCAGAAAGTGTCCACAGCAGAGGTGATTGATAAGTTCGTGGCCTAAGGTAGAAGGAGATGAGTTATACATCTCTCGTTACATGCACATACAATTCAACTCTTTGAGTGACTCTGCAGAAAGTTTGAAGTTAATAACACATCTCCTTCTACCTTAGGCCATGAATTTATCAATCACCCTTGATGAGTTATTAACTTCAAACTTTCTGCATAATCACCCAAAGAGTTGAACTGCAAGTGCATTTAACGAGAGCAGTATAACTCATCTCCTTCTACCTTAGGCCACAAACTTATCAATCACCCCTCGTAGAATGCCCTTTCCTTACTCCGGCTTACCTGATGGTACTAGTTACTCTGCATTGGCTTCCTGTATCATTAGCAATTGATTTTCATGTTCTTTTACTTGTTTTTAAAGCTCTTAATGTTCTGGGACTGCATACGTTACTGAATTGTTCTTGTTTTATAATCCTGCTTGAGCTCTCATATCTTAATCCACTGGTCTCTTAAATTTAAACAATCTGCCTCAAAAAATAATTGGCAGGTCACCTTCTTTCAACTACGCTCCTAAACTGTGGAATTCAGAATGTAAAAATATAAGAGATGTAGACTCAATTGACACTTTTAAATGCCAGCTCAAAACCTATTGATTCAACTTGCTTTTAACAAACATCTTCTTGTCATTTACTTTTATATTTATCTTTTTTTAATTTTTATTTTCATATCTGTACTTTTATTTCATTGTAAAGCATTTTGAACCACTTCATTTGTACAAAAGTGTTCTATAATAAAGTTATCATTAATATATCAGGCATGATTGAATGTTGGAGTGGACTCGATGGACTGAATGGCCTAATTCTACTCTTATGTCTTATGGTCTTATGGTATTGCTGCCTCCTCATGTCCTCTTCCGGCTCTACTAAGTCTATTCTTAAGCTTTTCCCTGCCTATCTTATTCTTAAGAGCTCTACCTGATTTTTGGCTAGCAGCAGAAATTCTTATCCCCCTTTCATTTGCCTCATGATAGCATGCAACCCACAATCCTAACCAATATGTCTACAGTAGGGTCAATCACAATACAGATCTTTGACAAGCATCACTCAGCATCTTGGCACTTCTCACTGCAAACCTCACTGGATTAGAGCTGATTTTTACAACAGTTTCCAGAGGCTTGGGAAAAGAAGCAGAATAAATGAATGTCTTCTCCATGATACCAATAACAGTCACTGAAACTCTCAGGCTGACCCCACCATTACATCAAACCCCAGTTTCATCATAATCTATATGTAATCTTTGATTTTCTCTGATTCTCCATATTCCCTCTGATGTTACCAAAGAGGTTTATGATCTCCTAGGACCAGACCCAATTGCCCACCATATCTTCCCCCATCAATTGCCAAACCTACCTGATTCTTAGGTAGGGCCTTTTCTGAAGATCATCCCATCCCATAAATAGTTATCAATAAGACTGTAAACACAAAATACTCTGCAGATGCGGGGGCCAAAGCAACACTCACAACACACTGGAGGAACTCAGCAGGTTGGGCAGCATCCGTGGAAACGATCAGTCAACGTTTTGGGCCAGAACCCTTCGTCAGGACTGAAGAGGGAAAGGGCAGAGGCCCTATAAAGAAGGTGGGGGAGGGTGGGAAGGAGAAGGCTGGTAGGTTCCAGGTGAAAAACCAGTAAGGGGAAAGATAAAGGGGTGGGGGAGGGGAAGCAGGGAGGTGATAGGCAGGAAAAGTGAAGAAGGAATAGAGGAAAACACAATGGGTAGTAGAAGGAGGCAGAACCATGAGGGAGGTGATAGGCAGCTAGGGGAGGAGGCAGAGGGAAATAGGGATAGGGGAAGGGAGGGGGAGGGAATTACCGGAAGTTGGAGAATTCTATGTTTATACCAAGGAGCTGGAGACTACCTAAACGGTATATGAGGTGTTGCTCCTCCAACCTGAGTTTAGCCTCATCATGGCAGTAGAGGAGGCCATGAATGGACATATCCGAATGGGAATGGGAAGCAGAGTTGAAGTGGGTGGCAATCGGGAGATCCTGTCTGTTGTGGCGGATGGAGCGGAGGTGCTTGACGAAGTGGTCCCCCAATCTGCGTCGGGTTTCACTGATGTAGAGGAGGCCGCACCAGGAGCACCGGATGCAATAGATGACCCCAACAGACTCACAAGTGAAGTGTTACCTCACCTGGAAGGACTGTTTGAGGCCCTGAATGGTGGCAAGAGAGGAAGTGTAGGGACCAAGTGCCGGGTGGGAGATCCGTGGGGAGGGACGTGTGGATCAGAAAGTCGCAGAGGGACCGATCCCTGCAGAAAGCGGAGAGGGGTGGAGAGGGAAAGATGTGCCTAGTGGTCCTGTTGAAGGTGGTGGAAGTTGCGGAGGATAATGTGCTGGATCCAGAGGCTGGTGGGGTGGTAGGTGAGGACAAGGGGAACTCTGTCCCTGTTGTGGTGGCGGGAGGATGGGGTGAGGGCTGAAGTGCAGGAAATGGAGGAGATGCGGGTGAGGGCATCATTGTTGACGGTAGAAGGGAAACCACAATCCTTAAAGAAAGAGGACATTTGAGATGTCCTGGAACGGAAAGCCTCATCCTCGGAGCAGATGCGGAGGAGATGGAGGAACTGGGAATAGGGAATGGCATTTTTGCATGTGGCAGGGTGGGAAGAGGTATAGTCGAGGTAGTTATGAGAGTCAGTGAGCTTGTAGAAGATGTCATTGGACAGTCTGTCCCCAGAGATGGAGACCGAGAGATCGAGAAAGGGGAGAGAAGTGTCCGAGATAGACCAAGTGAATTTGAGGACTGGGTGGAAATTTGAAGTAAAGTTGATGAAATTAACGAGCTCAGCATGGTTGCAGGAAGCAGCACCAAAGTAGTCGTCAATGTACCGAAGGAAAAGTTGGGGAGCAGTACCAGAATAGGTTTGGAGCACAGACTGTTCCACATAACCAACGAAGAGGCAGGCATAGCTGGAGCCTATGCGAGTGCCCATAGCTACACCCTTGGTCTGAAGAAAGTGCGAAGAGCCAAAAGAGAAGCTATTAAGTGTGAGTACAAGTTCCGCCAACCGGAGGAGTGTAGTGGTGGTGGGTAACTGGTGAGGTCTATTATCCAGGAAGTAGCGGAGGGCTTTGAGGCCTTCTTGATGGGGAATGGAGGTGTATAAGGATTGGACATCCATAGTGAAAATGAAGCGGTTAGGACCGCAGAACTGGAAGTTATTGAAGAGGTGGAGGGCATGGGATGTATCCCGGATGTAGGTGGGGAGGGACTGAACTAAGGGTGACAAAATGGAGTCGAAGTAGGCAGATACAATAAGACTGTCAGTAAGACTGTGTTCCTGAAGAATTCTTTGCCAATGAGGAATTAAAAATCCACAGCCTTGGGTAAAATAGTATTTTTAAAACTTCCTTTCTCATTTCCTCTCCCTTCTATAGGTTCGTATATCTCAGGTGAGTTTGCTGTCAGTCAGCTGCATTGCAGTGTCAGATGGCGGGGAAGCAACAGAGCAAGCCCAAACCTATCTTGCTTTGAAATGGCATCTACAAACATCCAGTGAGACTTCCTGGATTGTGTCCAGGATTGGGAGCCCAACTGGTCTTTTTATCCATCACCAGAAAATCCCAGGGTAGATATCACAGCCATTTGTTGCATCTGTTGTCAATTAAATTGGCGCAGATAGGGATTCAACCAGTGACCCTTTTACACCTCAATTACTTAATATCATACAAGTGTATGAACTAGGAGCAGAAGTAGCCCTCAGCCTCTTGAACTACTCCTGCTTTACAATCTGAGCAACAATGGGAATGACAGTATTGAGTGCTGATGTTGAGGGAAAGGATACAACAATGTATCTTTTACTGCACCATGTGTTATTTAAGTTTCTTACTTCTCTTCCCCTGATCCTTCCTCTGCGGTCAGCTTCTCTCTATTTTTGTTTTCCACGACCCTCACCTCCCTTCAACATACCTCTTTAAATCTTCTTCTCTCTTCCCATGCTCTCTCCCTTCTCTTCCATTCTCATTTGTCTCCTTTATCCTATTACTCCTTGGCAAGCACAACAACCCCTTCATTCTCCACTATCTAACTCTTTAGGGAAATCTGTCTATGATGCAATAACATTGGACATTTTCTTCCTGCGAAAACACTTCTCAACATCTTAATTTATTCCAGCAAGCATACCCTTCATAAACCTCTCCCTCTTGATTAATTTAAGTAAGATATCTTACTTTCCATAAACTGATGAGAAACAGGTTATGTAACAGAATGACCTAATTGATACCATCTTTAATCTTCCCTCTCAATAGTGTACCATAAAATCTACAAAAAAATTAGTATTCATAGGTAAACATGAAAAATAAATCACTAATGAATCCTTATTGGAAATATACCATCTTAAATCCTTTGTGCACCAAAGCTGGAATGTAGACAGTTCTGATATTTCCAACAGTTTCCCCACCTATCCTGCACACATTCAACTCCATCAAATATTTGGACATTTACGGCAGGATCATTCAATTATCTGCTTCAATCTTCCATTTAACAGCTTTTACTTAAACTCTCGAGTCTGTGTAAGGATCTATATTAGAGCTTGAACACTAAAAGCAAAGAGATGCATTACTCTTTGTCAGTTGCAGCCACTATGCTTCATTCAAAGCAATCAAAGATCAATTTTCCTCAAGCTACAATATCTCCTCAGGCTTTAATCATCTGAGAGAGATTCCCCTCCCTCTTTTACTCATAGAATGGATACAGTGTAGAGAGGCCATTCATCCCATTGTGTCCATACCAGTTCTCCCCTACAGCAACTGACTGGCACCTTCTCGAAAGCTGTACAACTTTTCCTCAGTATATATTCATCTGCAGGCCACAGTGGAACCTACCTTCACCACATTGGTAGGCAAAATATTCCAGATTCTAACCACGTGTAATTCTAATTCTCTTACTTTTTTTAACCCCTCCCAGTGCAGTATATTTCTCCTTGTTAGGGTGGGGGGGGGGTGGGGGTCGGCAAACACGGTAATCTTCAAAGCTTCACAACCATATTGGATCAGAGTTCAAAAGATCTTTTACTTGCTGTCATTGTCTGATTTTTTATCATTTACTGCTTCTCTTAATTTAGCAAAATAATGCACAATAAGTTAGGGTTCAAATTTTGTAAGCATTTTCCAGTATATTTTTAGATTTAAGTCACCTCCCAACACACAAGAAACCTAGCTCAGTGAAAAAGTACAAAAAAATTCTACTGTTTATAATTGTTAAAGATAATTGTGTGGAAATAACCTTAGTTGAGTCAAACTTGGAAGTGGAGTACAACACAAAGCGTCTGAGTTCTGCTAATGCGGTGAAATTTCTTCGCATTTCATTTGAACTTTTTTTCTGGCATAGTTTAGTTTTGACTCATTTCTATTCTCGCAATATCCTCTAGTGTGCTTATCACTGGTTCACACAAGGTTTAAGGTTCAGTTTTGGAGACTCTTGCTTTCTCAGATTCTGTTCTTCTGAAGGGCAATGAAAGGAAAAAATTTGAAAACATGGATGGAATCTTTAATCCTGCTTTTTTGGATAACTTCTGGTACCCAGGCCCATCTGTGTTTCGACTGCTGCAGAACTTGTTCACCTCTAAGTCTATCAGCTTTTCCCTTTTTGTATCTCAGGCAGTAGTAAAACAAGGCAACTGGACTTGTGTTGTCTAGAAGATGTTTCGCCACTCATCCGAGAGGCTTCTTCAGTTCTGATCCATGGTGGATAGTTTTCTGGCTGATAAACTCTGTGAGTTGTTTAAATGTATAGCAATCACATGAGGGTAATGAGAAATGCACTGATCTGTATATCAGCGAGACAAAAACAACTTCACAAACGGATGGCCCAGCAGAGGAGGTCAAGGCTTGGCTGTATATCTACACCTAAAGGACAAGGGACACTCCTTTGATGATAACAATGTGCACATTTTGGACAGGGAGGACAGGTGGTTTGGAAGAGTGGTTAAATAAGCCATCTTTGTCAAACTGGAAAACCCATCCCTGAACAGAGGGGTTGGAGTATGACACCATCTATCAGTTACTTACGATGCAGTCCTAACACCTCCTCCCCGGCGTCTCCACAACAGTTCACACCTCCGTTCATGCAAAGATAAGACTCTCATTACCTCTACAACTCTTAACGACTCCCATATGATTGCTATACCTTTAAACAACTCACAGAGTTTATAATCTGGAAAACTACCCACCATGGGTTAGAACCGAAGAAGCCTCTGGGATGAGTGGCAAAACGTCTTCTAGATAACACAGCAAGTCCGGTTGCCTTGATTTACTACTGCCTGATACACAATGACCTGGATGACTGAAAACCTTCATAGACATATTTTCCCTTATTGGTTTGGTGTCACTGATTGCACTACAGCTTTGCAACACTAGAAACTTGCCAGATATCATTCCACACTTTGGGAGCCATGTTCTGACTAATCAAACTCTCAGTTTCTGTGGATGCACATTCATTATCCAAGGGTCAGATTACATGAATTCTCAATACTGATTGTGGCCACTCTGCCCTACACACAAATTACTTTGCCTGTTACAGTTTTGCCACTGTTTCCAGGAAAGTATTTGGAGGACAGTTAATTCCACAGGCACCAGCCAGAGTACGTTTATTCTTGTGTCCTGAAAAATGAGCTCTACAAGTTTTCTCAGTCTACAATCTCGGGTTGCTTTTAGCAAACTGGTAGAATTATATACATCTACAGTATATATAGTGAAAAGGACTAAGTGCGCATATAATGGGACTACTCTATACTGTAGAAGCAGTATTTATGGAGTGGGGAAGAGAATCTTAGAGCAATACAGCAGACATACAGGCCCTTCAGCCCAATGAGTCCATGCTGACCATGGTTCCCGCCCAGCTAGTCCCAATTTACTGTATTTGGCCCATATCACCCCGAATGACCCACCTCACCATGTAAGTACTTCAGAAATGATACTATAGCACCTGCCTCAACCACTTCCTCTCGCAGGTTATTCCATATGTTCACCAGCTTCTGTGTGGAAAAATTTGTCCCTTGGGTCCCATTTAAATTTTTTCCCTCCCACCCTAAATATTTCCCCTCTAGTTTTGGCCTCTCCTACCCTGGAGTAAAGACAGTTATTATCCAACTTACCTGTGCTTCTCATGATATTAAACATTTCCGTAAGATCATCCCTCACTCTCCTACATTCCAAGGAATAAAGACATAGGCTGGCTTGAACTCTCCCTGTAACTCGGGCCCTCTAGTCCTGGGAATATCTGCACAAATAGTCGAGTTAGTAGGCTCAGCAGTACAGAGTAGCAACACACAGGAGTTTTCCCTCAAAGCTAAGCTTTCGTTGAGCAAAAAACACAAGATTATAATAGTCACTATTTTATGGATAGGATGTAAATGGATTGGGCTAGTACTGATCCGCCCACAACCAGCAAGATAGGAAGGCTGTCTTGTGTATGGCTTCAACCAGATCACTATAGGAGAGATCAGATGTGCCACCTAGAATTGACCCATTTCACCTTTGGGGAGGGCAAAAAATATTGAGTCACCACTCAAGCTTCTTTGCTGGTTGAATATCATCCAGATAAATCAGAGCAAACTGCAGTTTTACATCATGTTAACTCATTTAATTGCAACTTATTACAACTAGAGAAGTATGGATAGGTAACATACGCACTGTGAAGCAAAGGATATGTAACATGAACTTTTGGAAATAATTGACAAATGGGAAAATTCATCATACCCCTGAAGCACCTATTCCTCGCCATTCTCCAAACATGATGCAACTCTGGATGAAAACTACAGGTCTAGTCAAGTTCATGTGAGTAACAATGCATTTATAATCTCCTACGTATTGACACACAGAGTCTATTGATATATTGGGTTTGTATTTTTTTTTACCCTGTTTGGTTTTATATTATTAAAAAAAGGATAATGTGATAAATATATTTATAATAGTAGGTACAATGGTATCATTTATGAAAGTTTAAGAAGTTTGGCATCAGTTCCCAGCTCCTAAGAAATTTCTACAAGGGCACAACTGAGAGCATCCTGACTGGCTGCATCACTGCCTGGTATGGGAACTGTACTTCCCTCAATCGCAGGACTCTGAGTTCCCTCAATCGCAGGACTCTGAGAGTGGTGTGGACAGCCCAGCACGTTTGAAGATGTGAACTTCCCACTATTCAGGACATTAACAGTGACAGGTGCATAAAAAGTGCCCAAAGGATTTTTGGGGATCTGAATCACCCCAACTATAAACTGTTCCAGATGCTACTATCCGGGAAATGGTACCGCAGCATTAAAGCCAGGACTAGCAGGCTTCAGGACAGCTTCTTCCACCAGGCCATCAGACTGATTAACTCATGCTGACACAATTGCATTTCTAAACTATATTGACTGTTCTGTTGTAAATCTTACTGTATATACTATTTATTACAAGTTACTATAATTTGCATATTGCGCATTCAGACGGAGACGTAACGTAAAGATTTTTACTCCTTACTTATGTGAAGGATGTCAGAATTAAAGTCAATTCTATATATATATATCTAATATTGGCTGTATACCCCTTTAAGATTTATACCATATATCCAAGTATAACCGGCTGCAGTCAACTTCATAACTGAGCAAGCTTTGATTCTTTTGGGAATAAACAAAGGTTGATCAATATTTTTGATCAATAAAGCACTTTGTCATGTTAACTAATCAGTTATAGTATTTTAGAGAGAGATATGGACAGAAGTATTACTGAAAACCCATTCACATTTTTCAGTCTTTCTATTCCATTTTGCTTTACTTTCTCTGTAATTTCTTACAGCCCAAACTCCTTGTAAGAACTGCACTGCTCTGGTTTTTTGATCATCCCCACTTTAAGTCCTTACTATCAGTCATTAGTTTCCAAGGCACCAGATTCTGGAATCCTTCCCTAAATCTTTCCTTAACTATTGTCCTTAAAACCTACTGACTAGATTTTCAGCCTTGCGCTCTAATATCTGCTTACATGGCTCAGCATGAAATCTTGTTTCATATGTTTCCTTGGAGAGTGCCTTAGGAATTATCTAAGCACAAATTATTATTGTATTTCAATGTAGCAATGTATTGCTCCATCAATTGCACATCACATTTCATAAATGTCATTCGAATTCTTCAGCAACTTCAGTCTAGGTCAAACTAATACTCATCTTCCACTCACTGATTCGAGGTGCCAGTCTTCCACTGCAATTGACAAGAGCCCTAATAAAGCATGGGAGTGTCAATCATAATCATAATCTCAATAAATGCATATTTTACATTTCTAATATTCAAAGATACATTTATCTTTGTGTTACGAGAAATTAGTACAAGTTACTTCACAACATCTGAGTTCAGAATCACAGCCATGGATCATTAATGCATGCTTACACACAGCATTGTAATAGAGGGAAGTTTGCTGCAGATGTTTGTAATGTGCATTATACATTCTTCCAAATTGCCTTTGAAAATCAAACTGCTTTCTATCTTTCTAATGTTATGAGAGGAAACTATATGCACATCTGGAAATGCATTACTTTCCTGTTCAGCTCCAAAGGAGCACACATTTTGTTTTGCAATTACTTTCTCTTGGGTTTGATTGAAGCTGGTATGAAATAGCAGGAATATATACTAAGATTGACTGAATAGCACATTTACAAAAAATATGCCTCTGCGTAAATATTCTTATGCAATTTCTCTGTACGAGAAAGGTAAAATTCTTTGTACTTTAGAGGTGAAATCAGCAAAAAAGTCAAGTCTCAAAAAAAGTAGAAGACAAGAACATCAAAGCACATAAGACAATAGACTATTTCCTAATCGGTAGATAGCTTTTTCTGGATTTTGAACACACTATATAAGATTGCCTTGTGAGTGACATGTTATTATTATCAGGAAATTACTATCATGGAAATGCTGGAGGACAAAGTGATAGCACAAATGAATTATGGTACATAAATATATTTGTCTTTAGTAGGACTTTTAAATGATATATAAGAATGCTAATATTAGCCTTTCCTGCCTAAGGGGTATATACAGCTGCAAATATTAAGAAATGGAGTCGAGATAGAGTCATTGAGAATCAGGTTTGGAAACAGGCCATTCTACCCCTAAGACCTCTCCAACCAGAAAACACCCATTCACACTAATCCTTCATTACTACCATTTTATTCTCCCCACATTCCTATAGACTCCCCCTTCAAATTTATGTGGCCAATTGGAGAACTCTTTCAATCTTTCTATTTCACTTTGCTTTACCTTTGTATCTGTGGTTAAGAAAGCATACGGTGCATTGGCCGTCATCAATCGTGGGATTGAGTTTAGAAGCTGAGAGGTAATGTTGCAGCTATATAGGACCCTGGTCAGACCCCACTTGGAGTACTGTGCTCAGTTCTGGTTGCCTCACTACAGGAAGGATGCGGAAGCCATAGGAAGGGTGCAGAGGAGATTTACAAGGATGTTGCCTGGATTAGGGAGCATGCCTTATGAAAACAGGTTGAGTGAACTCGGCCTTTTCTCCTTGGAGCGATGAAGGATGAGAGGTGACCTGATAGAGGTGTATAAGATGATAAGAGGCATCGATCGTATGGTTAGTCAGAGGCTTTTCCCCAGGGCTGAAATGGCTCGCATGAGAGGGCACAGTTTTAAGGTGCTTGGAAGTAGGTGCAGAGGAGATGTCAGGGATAAGTTTCTTTACGCAGACAGTGGCGAGTGCGTGGAATGGGCTGCCAGCGATGATGGTGGAGGCAGATATGATAGGGTCTTTTTAGAGACTCCTGGACAGGTACATGGAGCTTGGAAAAATAGAGGGCTATGGGAAACCCTAGGTAATTTCCAAGGTAAGGACATGTACAGCAAAGCTTTATGGGCCAAAGAGCCCCTAAATTGTGCTGTGGGTTTTCTATGTTTAACTTGGTGAAAAGCCATAGAGTTACTTGCAGAATGTGTAATCTCCATACATACAGCACTGAAGTTCTAGTGAGACAGCAACTTTCATGGAGGGTGTAAATCTCTGGAAAGCTCAATGAGAGAGGTGTCCATAGAAACTAGACTGTGGCTGATTCCACCATGGCTTCTGATCCAAGAGTATCAGGAGGTTTCCATCAAACCCATAAGCTTAGCCCTTTGCCCATTCTGTGATTAGTGGATCTGGATATACCCTGCACCATTTTATATTGCTACACCACATTCCTAATTTCCCATCAACTTCTTTTGGTCTATGACTCACATGGTCTCCAACTTTTCTTAGTCTGCATTGTTTTTCCTTAAATTTCCACTACACTACCCCTGCTGACTCAATTCTCCCTATCCTTGATCTTTTCCACACCCCGTTCTTGGAAACCCCTTCTAATACACAATTCTCTTCCATCCAAATCCTCTATCCGATCTCCAATCTAAAAATCCTTCCCATCCCTCCCCCAAACACCCCACTACATACTCCTGATATTTGTAGCCCGTGCCTTCCACAATCTCCTAATCTTTCTAACTCATTCTTAACTGGAACCAACTCCCTCCCCAACTGCTTTCATTCCAGATAAGACAGCTGTCAGTGGATAACCTGCTGAATAAATACGAAAAGCTCCGAGAGTAAATTCCTGTCTGGAAATCCTCGTCCTCATTCTCAAGTCCATATTTTCTATTGTTACCCAATCAAATCACGTAACAACATTAGAGAGCACCATCAGATTGACTCTCATGTCACGGACAAGTTAAACAGCCATTAAAATGGAAAACCAATAAAGGTAAATTCATGAGTTATTTCAATCTTTACAAAATTGAACAGTATATAAAGTTGCTAAACTACATACAACTCTGCACTTTGCTCAGTTAATCATATCTGTATGATGATTCATTCAAATGTTTTGCTGACTAATGTAATTGAGCTAATGTGATCTGAGTGGTTTTTATAAGTCTGTTTCATTTTTCTCATTCTTTTAATTAATTTACTGAGATACAGCGCAGAACAGACCCTTCTGGCCCTTCAAGTTGCACTGGCCAGCAATCCCTCAGCTTACTCCCTGCCTAATCATGGGACAATTTACAATGACCAATTAACCCACCAACCGGTACAACTTTGGACTGTGAGTGGAAACCCATGTGCTCACAGGGAGAACATACAATCGCCTTACGGGCAGTGGCAGAAATTAGATGTATATGCATGAAAATATAATGAAGGTCATAGCTACATTTCTGAAGTACTGTGACTCTTCAATGGTCTCGGCCTGAAATGTCGACTGTTTACTCTTTTCCTTAGATGATGCCTGACCTGCTGTGTTCCTCCAGCATCTTGTGTGTGTTGCTCTGGATTTCCAGCATCTGCTATAGCTCTTGTGCTTATTGATTATAAATCAATTATGGTAGAACAGATTTGACATGACAAGAATGCAAGGATCTCTCTTCTAAATGCCGTTCTTGATTGCAAATAAGTCATTTGCTATTTCATGATAGAATATAATTTAATCATATCAGTGCATAATATTTACATCACTTACAACAAACAATTACAGGGTTATTTCACAATAAATTATCACATGGTCTCCTGCAAAGCTGTAGGTATATTAGGGACTGAAATAGCTCCCAAAATGAGTATAGGTTTGACAGAAGGACTTGTGTCTGTTCAGACCAACATGGGTACCATAGCAACTTGGTGCAGTCTGCTTGTTTGGATAATTTGAGTGTCCATTCACTACTTCAATGGACTACCTTAAATGGGATCAATATAATCATTGTCTCTACTGCAGCTTCTCTCAAGATACGGCTTCACTTTCTATGACTTCAGAAATGTTTGCTTTTCCAGGAAGTATTTGGTGGAACCCTCACCTGCATTTCCTCCATTTCCTGGACATCTTCTCTCACATCAACCACCCCAGATAGAACACAGGTTTTTTTTTTGACCCACTAATATTCAAATCCAGCACATCATCCTTTACTATTTCCACTAGCTACAATGGAGTCCCACCAGCAGGCACATCTTCTTCTCTTCCCCTCTTTCTGCTTCTTACAGGGAGCACTCTCTCTATTTCTCTCTGGTCCACTCACCCCTTCCCACTCTCCTTTCCTAAGCTCCTGTCTCTTTCCGCTGTAACTATAGGAAGTGCAACAACCGTCCTCTACCACCTCACCCACCCATCATCTAGGGCCTAAATAGATGTTCAAAGTGAGGCAGAGATTCACACGCACCTCCCCCAACCTGTTCTATTGCATTGGATGAATTGATATGGCCTCTTCTATATCAGTGAGACCAAGTGTAAATTAGGCAAATGTTCAGTTCAGTTCAAGTTTATTTGTTATTCAACCATACATGAATACAGCCAAATGAGACAGTTATTACTCCGGGGTCAAGATGCAGTACGTAGTACCAACAGTCATGCACAGCACAAAGCACGCATAACATGTATAAGGTAGAAAGATACAGCCACTCAGTAAATGGTGCTGAAATCTGCAGGTGACCACAATAGAGCTTGTCTTCTGCCGAGCAAACATTGGCCGGCAGCCGTACCACACTGCCCTCTGGTGGAGTGGACTGACCCCGATGCCTCTCTCTCCTGTCGGCTGTAAACAGGCAACACCACAGCTTGAGGCCTTGAGTCCGACAAAGTGCCACTTAAGTCTGCAGTTGACATAAAATGGCTTGTCTTCCGCCAATGTTTCGTAGAGCAGTTGCAATCTCTCTGCCATGGCTCCCTAGCACTGCTAGTTACATGTCACTTTGTCCCCTTCCCACTCCCGCACTGTCACTCTCAGTCTCAGAACCTTCTCCACTGTCACAGTGTGACCAAACATAAACTACAAAGATAGCTCCTCATCTTCCGTGTGTGTAGCCTATAACAGTGGAGAATAAGTAGTAGAATACTGAACGGTGTGGAGTTTGGAATATACATTCATATAGGAAGCAGGATTAGCCATTGATGTGATTGAGAACTAATTGGGATCTTTGCAGCTTCCGCCATCTCCAAAGGGATCTTACCACCAAACATATCTTTATTTCCCCCACCCCTTGCTTTCTGCGGGAATCGCTCCCTCCTTGATTCCCTTGTCCATTCATCCCTACCCACTAATCTCTCTCCTAGCATTCTCGGCAAGCAGCCTTTGTGTTACATCTGCCCATTCACCTCCTCCCCCACCTTCATTCAAGACTCCAAACATCCTTCCAGGTGAGGCAACACTTCTGCGGATCTGCTGGGGTCACCTATTGTGTCTGGTGTTCCCGATGTGGCCTCCTCTAAATTGGTGAGACCCATTGTAAGTTAGGGGACTGCTTTGTTGTGCACCTCAGCTCCATCCACCAAAAGGGGAATTTCTCAGTCGCAAAAACATTTAATTACCATTCCCATTCCCACTTTGACATGTCAGTCCATGTCCTCCTCTTGTGCCTCAATGAGCCCACTCTCAGGGTGGAGGAGCAACAGCTTATATTCCATCTGGGGAGCCATCAACCTGATGGCACGAATATCAATTTCTCCTTCTGGCAAAAAAAAATCCTCCCCTCTCCCCTCTTCTATTTTGCACTCTGGCCTCTTAACTCTTCTCACCAGCCTATCACGCCTGGTGCCCCTCCTCCTTCTCTTTCTCCTATGGTCCACTGTCTTCTCCTATCAAATTCCTTCCTTTCCCACCCTTGACCTTTTCTACCCTCCTGGCTTCAACTATCACCTTCTAACCATCCTGCTTCCCCTCACCCCCACCTTTTTATTTTGTCATCTTCCTCCGTCCTTTCCAGTCCTGGTCTCGACTTGAAACGTTGGCTGTTTTATTCATTTCCATGGATGCTACCTGACCTGCTGAGTTCCTCCTGTATTTTGTGTGTGTTGATTTACATGGGATCTTTCTTTTTTTTTTGTCAAAACATGGAATATAGGAATCTTCATTAGGCTAGAAGTTGAATATTGAATATAGCTCTGGTTAGATTAAAGGATAGATATGGAGGGCAGATTTATAAGGACGTTGCTAGAAATGTAAAATTTTAGCTTTGGAGAAAGATTGGATAAACTTGTGATTTTTTTTCTTTGGAACAGAGGAGTCTGAGTAGTAATGTAATTGAGGTGTATTGACTGGCTCTGAATGAAATAAATAGGAAGGCATTGTTTCCCTCAGTAGGAAATCTAAAAACATAATTTTTAAAGTAATTGGTAGAAGGAGTAGGGGTTTTATAAGAGAGGTCTCTTTTACCTAGGGAGTGATACATTTGTGGAAAAGTGGGATAGAGGTAGGCACTCTCATCATAACTTAAACAGTGTATATATGATGTGCAAGTGAAGAGTTGTGTCCTGCAGCGCTGTAAACTTTGTGTGTGAAGGTGGGACTATGCTGAGTAGCAGATTTCTGATCAACACAGAAACTACAGGCCGAATGGCATCCTTCCACACCGTTACTTTTCTATTATTCCATGTTTGGTCTGCATTTCAAACAGCTGATGCATATAGGAATGGCAGATCCATTATAAAGGAAGCTGATGTTGTTAAAGTGAGAAATGGCAAGACAGAGAAGGACTGGGGAGTTCGTAGTGTCTGGACACTGGAGTGGAAAGAAGGGAAGATGTCCTGCAGGCTTTGCAGAGACTGATGCTCAGAAGAAGGTGGATCTAGACAGCCTTGAAGATATGTGCTCTAAAGATCTGTGTGCACTAAGGTCATAGAATGCCTGCTCTCATCAACTGCGTCAGTAGCCTTAGACACTATTCAGGGCACCACATTCCTTTACAGATTTCCCAATGATCTTGATTAATCAGAGCCCATACCCAGCTGTCACGAACTCAACTGCCCTCTTGCGCACATTTAACAGTGTTGCAACACATGTATTGATACCTTATGGCTTCAAAGCATTGTCAATCATGATGACAAAATTGAGCAAACACAATGCACGCAAAACACACTGACATACTTTCCTCTCTTATGCAGGAAAAGTGGGTGCCAAACTCAATACTTTGAACGAGTATGTGCAGTATGTCTTGCCTCCAATAGAAAATATAGTGCTAGTGCCTTTTCTAAAATAAAAAAATGATTTTAGGTGTTTTGTAAAGATGCCATTTCTAAGTAACTTTTCACACTAACTACACTGAAATTGTAGGCCCAGACCAATTCTGGAGTACAGGCTGCCAGTACTGCAGCTGAGCTGTTGTCAGGTCCTGTAGTCTGTGCTGTATCCGACAGTCACAGCTATTTCTTCATATCACTGGGAGTGCATTAACTTGATTGTAAAATTGGCTTCTAAGATGGTGGTGACCTCAGAATGAAGCTGGGAGGTATCATCCACTTGGCATTTCTGATTGAATGCAGTTGAAAATAGTTCAATGTTTTCATTTGCATCAACATTATCGTGTATGTGGATTCTTAAAACTTCACTCCTCGATAAAATGATTAATTTACTACCATCAGTCATGGCCTGTCATTGTAGTTCTGCAGATCTTTTACTTTTTTCAGTCATGTTCTGTTTCTGACACTTAGCAAGCATGCGTTCCTTTTTGCACTTTGCTAAGAAGTCACATCAACATTTTAGCCGCACATACACTCTTTCATTCCTTCTACTTCCTCTTCTTCCACAGCTGATCACCAAACCATCAGCATACAGAACACACACACACGCATGCACACACATCTGACACTCCTAGATTTTTCCAGAAGAGGCATATATCGAACCATTTATCAACATGCCAATTGTGCGCTCTATCAAATAGCTTCCATTGCATACATGAGCTGCACAGCAGATTTAGGAGCTGCATCAACAGTTTTCATCCAGCAGGTACCCATAGGTTTGGTGTGGTAGTTCAAATGGAATTGGCACTGCCAGCTGCTACAGATGGAAGGCATCTATCTGTTGCCAGGGTACCAGGCACTAGTTCAAGTTTATTTATAAGTTAAGGTTTAAATTTACTATCATAGACATATATACCCAGGGTATAAATGCTATGGAATTCAGCTTTTACAGCACCAGCACCACACATTTCAAGGCTTTTATAATTCATTGTTTTTGTCATACACCTGTTGGATGTTAGCAGAGCAGTAACACATTTTGCTTAAACATGGGCTAGAAATTGCAGCACATGCAAAGCAATGTGCATACATTTTATTTCATACGTTGTCAATGCCTGGCATTAAATTCAAAGACATATATTTGTTTATTGGCAAAGAACTAAGCAAATATTGAGTATATATTGCCTGATAAATTCAAAATGAGTTATAAGATACATGATCTTGCAATTGTTTAAATATCAATCCACAACAAATTGATGGAAGGTATAGGAGTGCAAAATGATGACCATTAAAAAAGTTATACTGTGTCAGTTGATCTTAAAGATTTTTCAATTTGGAGAGAAAAAATTGGATCCATGGGCGACTCATTGTGTTCATTAGCACATTTTCTATTTTTTTGTTGGTAAGTTGTGCAAACACTTTCAAAATAATGAATGTGATTAAGATTCTGTTCAAAATCTGGACTTGCTTTAAATGGTAAAAGGGCAGTGAATATTTTGTTCATATATGGGAATCAGTGGACTTTATATGAATACTCAATATACTTGCAAAGTGAATTTTCAAAGAGCGCAAGGGTTGGGTCAGTATTCAGGGAAAATCAATTACCAAGTAAGGTTTACAATTCTACAGAAATAGATTAAGAATGTTGTCCATAGCAAGATTCACTAGTTGCTCTTACTTTTCCCTGCACAAAAGCATGTTTTTATAAGACTGAAAACATCCATAAAATATTTGGACAAATATTTTAATATCCAGAATATGTTCCTGTACTAAATCATAGGCACGTTTGCATGCTTGCAACCAAAATCTATTAAATGGGGTGAAATTAAATTAATGGAAATGTGCACTTTAGAAAAAGATATCCCAAAGATTTGGTCTGATGGGGGAAATTTAAATCCGTTTTTAGTTTGCTAATTCAACAGCACAGCAATTCTGTTTAGATGAACTTATATATATATATATAATAGAACATCACAATGTAATGGTCTAGTTATCACTTTGCTGATTGTGAGAGCTTAATCTGTGCAAATTAGCTGCTATGTTTCTGAAATGACGTGGCTAATCGCCAAGTATACTTAGCTGGCTGCACAGCACTTTGGTATGACCTGAAACTGTGAAAACTGTTATGTAGCCACAAATATCTATCTTTGTTTGGTGTTGATGGGGCTCCAAACTAATATCTTGTCTGAAAGACGGTAAAGGATAAATGCCTGCACACATCAGAGGAGCTCAGTTCATGGACCACTAAATATTGGTGCTTAGCCTTTTTATTCAGGCTTAAGACCATTTGCACTACAATCCAAAAGCAGATTCCTCATCGACAGCAATCCAACTTTAAATCAACTCCCTTACCTACAGTAAGTGGCAGGAAACTGGGGAGCAGGAGGGGTTGGGTTGTCAGATAATGGCCATGGCTCTATCGTACTATGGCGCAGAAGCAGCTCTTGTATTCTTCCTGGCTCTAAATCCAATGTGAAAATGAAAAACGGCTCACTTCCATTTATCGTAACAACTTAGGGATCTAGCTGTGAACTGAATCATTTGTACTTTTGACATCAAGCACAATAGTGCAATAAAGAAGATGCTCGAGGAACTCAACAGGTCAAGCAGCACCTATGGAGGAAAATGAACTGCTGATATTTGGGTTGAGACCCTTCATCTGAACTTCAATGTTCAGCTCCTGGTGGCTGCTTTTCTGAGAGGGCAAATGATTCGAACACATCACCATGAACAGTGGCTCCCAGAGTGCAGGCTTGGTGAGTGAGGATCATCGGTGAGAAGGGGGATTGGTGAACAGCAACATGTGGCATTTCTATCTTTCTTTGCTGCTTTCATTAATTGAAGTAAAAGGAATGATACGCACAGGCAGCTGACTGGTGAGTATCAAACAGCTGTCCATTTTCTACCTTACTTTGGCTCTTTCAAGGAATTTAGATTATAGTAGATAGATTGAAGTACAAAACGTCTCGTATGTAACCAGAGGATGGTAACTAAGAGCAGAGTCCCAATAGCATGGCAGAGGAAGTCAAATCCAGGGAATGCTCTTGCTACAACATATGGGAAACTATGTGAGAAGGAAATGTGTCCAGCTCATAATTGACAGCACTGTACAGCTGGAGCTACAGATGGACTCACTGTAGATACTGAGGATATCATGCACAGCATGTTTAGTGAATTCATTATGCCACAGTTAGTGGCTGCACAGGCAGAAAAGCAATGGGTAACCAAGAATACTAATGGGCTTAGGCTAGGGGTTCCCAAATATTTTTATACCACTGAGCAAGGGGTCCTTGGATCTCAGGTTGGGATCCCTGACTTAGGCTATTATTGCCAGTGTCCTCTCTGATCATTCTCCTCTCAAAAAGATGTCCCACATTGGATACTATTGGAGGTGTGGGATTCTCAGGAGAAAGCAGCTCTAGCCAAATCTGTGGAACCTATGTTGGCTCATTTTAAAAGTTTCTATGATTCAGATGAAGCAGGTTATATATTTAAAAAATTATATGATGAATTACTTACTTTATAACTTGTCTCTTTCATAAACAACAGAAATTCTGCAGATGCTGGAAATTCAAGCAACACACATAAAAGTTGCTGGTGAACGCAGCAGGCCAAGCAGCACCTCTAGGAAGAGGTGCAGTCGACGTTTCAGACCGAGGCCCTTTGTCAGGACTAACTGAAGGAAGAGTGAGTAAGGGATTTGAAAGTTGGAGGGGGAGGGGGAGATCCAAAATGATAGGAGAAGACAGGAGGGGGAGGGATAGAGCCAAGAGCTGGACAGGTGATAGGCAAAATGGGATACGAGAGGATCATGGGACAGGAGGTCCGGGAAGAAAGACAAGGGGGGGGGACCCAGAGGATGGGCAAGAGGTATATTCAGAGGGACAGAGGGAGAAAAAGGAGAGTGAGAGAAAGAATGCGTGGATAAAAATGAGTAACAGATGGGGTACGAGGGGGAGGTGGGGCCTTAGTGGAAGTTAGAGAAGTCGATGTTCATGCCATCAGGTTGGAGGCTACCTAGACGGAATATAAGGTGTTGTTCCTCCAACCTGAGTATGGCTTCATCTTTACAGTAGAGGAAGCTGTGGGTAGACATGTCAGAATGGGAATGGGATGTGGAATTAAAATGTGTGGCCACTGGGAGATCCTGCTTTCTCTGGCGGACAGAGCATAGATGTTCAGCAAAGCGGTGTCCCAGTCTGCGTCGGGTCTCGCCGATATATAAAAGGCCACATCGGGAGCACCGGACGCAGTATATCACCCCAGTCGACTCACAGGTGAAGTGTCGCCTCACCTGGAAGGACTGTTTGGGGCCCTGAATGGTGGTAAGTGAGGAAGTGTAAGGGCATGTGTAGCACTTGTTCCGCTTACACGGATAAGTGCCAGGAGGGAGATCAGTGGGTAGGGATGGGGGGGACGAATGGACAAGGGAGTTGTGTAGGGAGCGATCCCTGCGGAATGCAGAGAGGGGGGGAGGGAAAGATGTGCTTAGTGCTGGGATCCCGTTTGAGGTGGCGGAAGTTACGGAGAATAATATGTTGGACCCGGAGGCTGGTGGGGTGGTAGGTGAGGACCAGGGGAACCCTATTCCTAGTGGGGTGGCGGGAGGATGGAGTGAGAGCAGATGTACGTGAAATGGGGGAGATGCGTTTAAGAGCAGAGTTGATAGTGGAGGAAGGGAAGCCCCTTTCTTTAAAAAAGGAAGACATCTCCCTCGTCCTAGAATGAAAAGCCTCATCCTGAGAGCAGATGCAGTGGAGACGGAGGAATTGCGAGAAGGGGATGGCGTTTTTGCAAGAGACAGGGTGAGAAGAGGAATAGTCCAGATAGCTGTGAGAGTCAGTAGGCTTATAGTAGACATCAGTGGATAAGCTGTCTCCAGAGACAGAGACAGAAAGATCTAGAAAGGGGAGGAAGGTGTTGGAAATGGACCAGATAAACTTGAGGGCAGGGTGAAAGTTGGAGGCAAAGTTAATAAAGTCAACGAGTTCTGCATGCGTGCAGGAAGCAGCGCCAATGCAGTCGTCAATGTAGCGAAGGAAAAGTGGGGGACAGATACCAGAATAGGCACGGAACATAGATTGTTCCACAAACCCAACAAAAAGGCAGGCATAGCTAGGACCCATACGGGTGCCCATAGCTACACCTTTAGTTTGGAGGAAGTAGGAGGAGCCAAAGGAGAAATTATTAAGAGTAAGGACTAATTCCGCTAGACAGAGCAGAGTGGTGGTAGAGGGGAACTGATTAGGTCTGGAATCCAAAAAGAAGCGTAGAGCTTTGAGACCTTCCTGATGGGGGATGGAAGTATATAAGGACTGGACATCCATGGTGAAAGTAAAGCGGTGGGGGCCAGGGAACTTAAAATCATCGAAAAGTTTAAGAGCGTGAGAAGTGTCATGAACATAGGTCGGAAGGGATTGAACAAGGGGTGATAAAACAGTGTCAAGGTATGCAGAAATGAGTTCGGTGGGGCAGGAGCAAGCTGAGACAATAGGTCGGCCAGGACAGGCAGGTTTGTGGATCTTGGGTTAGAGATAGAAACGGGAAGTTCAGGGTGTGGGAACTATAAGGTTGGTAGCAGTGGATGGGAGATTCCCTGAGCGGATAAAGTCGGTGATGGTGTGGGAGACAATGGCCTGGTGCTCCTTGGTGGGGTCACGATCGAGGGGTAAATAAGAGGAGGTATCCGCAAGTTGTTGCTGTGCCTCGGCAAAGTAGAGGTCAGTACGCCAGACTACAACAGCACCCCCCTTATCGGCGGGTTTAATAATAAGGTTAGGATTAGTGCGGAGGGAGTGGAGAGCAGAGCGTTCCGAAGGAGTGAGGTTGGAATGGGGACAAGGTGCGGTGAAGTCGAGACGGTTGATGTCCCGTCGGCAGTTAACAATAAAGAGATCCAGAGCAGGCAGAAGACCAGAGCGGGGTGTCCATGAAGAAGAGGAGGGTTGAAGACGGGAGAAGGGGTCATCGGTGGGGGTGGAAGAGTCCTTGCCAAAGAAGTAGGCTCGGAGACGGAGACGGCGGAAGAAAAGTTCCACATCGTGGCGAACACGGAACTGGCTGAGGTGTGGGCGAAGGGGGACAAAGGTGAGGCCCTTACTGAGGACAGAGTGTTCTGTCTCCGACAGTTGAAGGTCGGAGGGGATGGTAAAGACCCGGCACGGATGAAAGCTGGGATCAGAGCGGGGAGGTGGGAGGCTGGGGGTGTCAATGGAGAGGGGAGGGTTGGGGTGAGAGGAAGATGGAGCCTCTGAGGACCCAGGAGCCGACGATGGGATCTGAGGGAGACGGGATTGCAGAGTATTGGTGGGGGAAGGGGAGACGGGAGTCACAACAGCAGCACATAAAGACCCGGCCTGGAGTTCAAGGCTGGCGTCGCAGTTGGTGGTTGCGCAATCGCTGTGGATGTCTCCATGGTCGTTGCTGGAGTCCGGGTTTTGAATATGCCCTGAGGTGTTGGAGCCGCCGAGATCAATGGCAGTGGCCGCAATCTGAAGTTCATGCCTGCTAGCGTCGGGGCCGGCAGGCTCTGGAGTCCGTAGATGTAGGATCTTGCGATCTTTGCCTAACATGACAAAGTCAGAAAAATGGCGATTGCAGGCGTGAATCCAACGGAGGATGAAATAACGGGTAGGACCATTACAGACGGCGAAGAAAGTATCCCGAAGGTGTGGAAGGGTCTGAGATAGGGACACCAAGTACCTCCTCATGGCGGAGAGAGTCGCCTTCAGAGCTTGATGGAGAAGCGGCGAGAGGCAGAGTCAATAAAATGTGAGTACCTGGGATCCTCAGAAGGTCCAAATTGAGAGGCTTGGAAATGAATCCTAAAGCCAACTGGAGTAAGTTGGCGACGGAGGCACGTTCCAAGAAAGGATATATGGCTGTGATAGCGAGTCTGAGTCAAAGTGTGGTCGAAAAGTTGAAGAGCCGAAGAAATTACAGATGGGGAGCAGTGAGAGATGGTTTCACTGAACTCCCGTCGAAGAGAGGATCTAAACTTCTTCGGTGTAGGCATCACCGGAAGAGGCTTAACATCGACTTCTCTAACTTCCGCTAGGCCCCATCTCCCCCTCGTACCCCATCTGTTACTCATTTTTATGCACACATTCTTTCTCTCACTCTCCTTTTTCTCCCTCTGTCCCTCTGAATATACCCCTTGCCCATCCTCTGGGTCCCCCCCCTCCTTGTCTTTCTTCCCGGACCTCCTGTCCCATGATCCTCTCATATCCCTTTTGCCTATCACCTGTCCAGCTCTTGGCTCCATCCCTCCCCCTCCTGTCTTCTCCTATCATTTTGGATCTCCCCCTCCCCCTCCAACTTTCAAATCTCTTACTAACTCTTCCTTCAGTTAGTCCTGACGAAGGGCCTCGGCCTGAAACGTTGACTGTACCTCTTCCTAGAGAGGCTGCCTGGCCTGCTGTGTTCACCAGCAACTTTGATGTGTGTTGCTTGTCTCTTTCATGTAGTTCTTATATATCCAGTCTATCTGCAACTATTTGTAAATACTTAAGAATAATGTCAAATCTACAGCACTGCAATAAATAGAATTCATAAAAAATTCAAAAGATCCATCACACACATATTTTTAGAAATGCAATCACAGAACAGAAGTTCAACTACATAATCATGAAACCCATGTAATTGAAACACCTTCCACACAAATTGCTCTGCCATTCCATCATGGCTATTTTATTATCCCCCTTAACCCCATTCTCCTGACTTTTTCCTGTAACCTTTGACACCCTTAGTCATCAAGAATTTATCAACCTCTATATTAAATATACATTAAGACTTGGAGTCCACAGCCATCTGCAGCAATGAATTCCACAAGTTCACCACCATCTGGTGAAAGAAAACCCTTCTCATCTCTGTTCTAAAGGGATGTCCTTGCATTCTGAAGCTGTGCCCTCTGGTCCTAGTCTTCCCCACTATAGGAAACATTGTCTCCATGTCCACTGTATCTCAGCCTTTCAATATTCGATAGGTTTCAATGCAATTCTCTTTCATTCTTCTAAACCCTGTAAGTACAGGCCCAGAACCATAAAACACTATTCAAACTTTAACCCTTTTATTTCTGGGATTTTTCTTGTGGACCTGCTCTGAAAATTCTCCAATGCCAATGCATCTTCTCTTGGATAAATGACCCTAAACTGCTTGCAATATGCCAAGTGCCATCTGACCAACGCTTTATAAAGTCTCAGAATTACATCTTTGCTTTTTTATTCTCAAAATGAACGCTAACATTGCATTTTCTTTCCTTACAACTGACAGTCTAGACTCCACAATCCCTTTGCACTTCTGATTTCTGAATATGCTCCCCATTTGCTCTCCGCTGACTCTCCTTTGTTTGTCCCTTCTGTTATTTTCTCAAAGAATTCCAAGAAATCCATCAGGCAAAGAGGAAGACTGAGGGTGATAGCTGGTGGAATAGATGTGCTGGACTCAGTAATAAAGAACAATATAACAGCTGTAGAATCGGAATGCTATGGGCCAGCATAATGGTTAAGCATTAACAAGGATCAAAAACAGATGGTAGACATCTGAAATATAAAAAGGAATAATACAGGAATTGAATACTCGGCCAATTACAGAGCATCTGAGGAAAGAGAAATAGAATTAACATTTCCATTGGTTGTGATCATACCTTGCACAATAGAAGGTGGCTGTGTTTGATGGACAGCAGTCATCCTAATTCTAGATCACCACAGCAAGAGTTCTTCAGGGCAATAACCTAGTAATAACCATCTGCAGCTGCTTCACCAGTGGCCTTTGTCATCATAAAATAAGAACAGGAAATGTTTACTGATGATTGCAGATATTTAAGTTCATAGGGCATAGAACAGTACAGCACTGCACAGCCCTTTTGGCCCATGATATTGTGTTGATCTTGATGCCAATTTATATTAATGTCCTCGTCCTATCTTCATCCATATTCCTCCATTCCTTTCACATTCATGTGTTTATCTAAAAACCTCTTAAATCCACCAAAATACCTGACTCCACTGCTTCTCCACAAAAACTATTCCAGGCACTTTCCATGTAAAAGTTTTCTGTGCTTACAAAATAAAACACGGAACCTATGTTTACATGGTGGTTAGAGTGTCTCAGAATTGCTCATCTCTTGGGATCTTCACGCACACCAGTTTCTAGAGTGTACAGAGAAAAACGAAAACAAAAAAATCCAGTGAGCGGCTGTCCTGTGGGCAAAAACACCTTCCTAGTGAGCGAGGGATGGCCAGACTGGTTTAAGCTGCCAGGAGGGTGACTGTAACTCAAGTGACATGTGCTACAACAGCGGCAAGCAGAAGATCGTCTGAATCCACAGCATGCCGAACCATGAAGCGGATGAACTACAGTAGCAGAAGATCATAAACATGCACTCAGTGATCGTTTGGCTAGACATTGATGTAGCGGCTGTATAAATACTCTGGTTTCACACGCCATTTGGAGTCTGTGATGAATAGTTCACCTCCTGGCATCCTAGATCCTTTCTGCTATCTGCAAGCTACAAGTCAGGAAGTCAGGAATGTGCTTCCAGTTGCCTGGAGAAACTCAGCTCAAATAATGTTCCAGACACCCAGTACCATACAGGGCCAAGCTGCCCATTCATCTCATTCCATCCACAATCAGAAACTCTCAGTCTCAGCTCAGTCTCAGCACTGCAGTATGTACCATCGATGAAGTGCACTGCTTAGGCTGCCCTGAAGCACCACTAAAACTCATAACCTTTACAATAAAAGATAATGACAATATGTAAATAGGAACATAACAGGTTCCCCTTGACCAAACAACATTCTGACCCTGATAATCATCCCCATTCTTTCATCATCAGTGTATATAAATCCCAGAACTTCCACCAAGTTTTCAGACTACTTTCATCAGAAGGTCTATAACTTGCAGGGTTTTCCACTGAGGTCGGGTGGGATGCAACTAGATGTCATGGGATCGGGGTGAAAGGTGAAAAGTTTAAGGGGAACATCAGGAGAAATTTCTTCCCTCAGTAGGTTGTGAGAATGTGGAACTAGTTGCTGACACAAGTGGTGCATGTAAGCTCAATTTCAATGTTTAAGAGAAGTTTGGATAGGTACATGGATGGTAGGGATATTGAGGCAATGGTATGGTCCTGGTGCATGTTGATGGAAGTAGGCAGCTTAAATGGCTCGGCATGGACTAGATGAGTCGAAGGGCATGGTCCTGTGCTGTACTTTTCTATGACACATGATTCTAAGGATTGGATCAGTTTAAGCTTGTAGCTCACCATTAGCACGATTTAAATGTTTGAAATTTCAAGTAAAATTAATGTGTATATAATTTTCCTTTATCAGCTTTAGATCAGAGGTCTGTCTTAATTTGGTATTAGCAGTCTTGTCTTTTATTCATAAGAATGTACCATCAAGAGCCTCAATAGAAAAAATAATTCAAGTGGATACTTCAGTGAGGAAATGAGGATGCAGTGGAATGTTAAAAGTGTCAAAGAAGTGTAATTAATCTCCTGACTGATGAAAAAAATTCATGCACCTTTGGAGATGACCTTTGTATCCTCACCACCCCACAGGACTACTGGCATAGGATTGGGAGTTGAAAAATGTTATTATTTTGTTCAAGAAAGGTATAAGGGATAACCCTGTGAATTACACACCAGTGAGCCTTATGTCAACGCTGGGCAAGCTATTGGAAAGCATTCTTAGACATAGGATTTACAAACTTTTTAAAAAAAAAATAGTCTGATTAGGAATAATCAACACAGCTTTGTGAGGAGCAGATTGTGCCACAGAAGTCCAATTGAATTCTTTGAGGATGTGACAAATCTTATCAGTGATGGTAGAGCAATGGATGTGATGCATGTGGAATTTAGTAAAGCATTTGATAAGGTTCCCCATGGCAGGCTCAGTCAGAAAGTCAGGAGGCATAGGGTCCATGAAAACTTGGCTGTATGGATTCAGGATTGGCTTTCCCACAGAATGCAGAGGGTGGTAGTAGGTGGAGCACATTCTGCTTGGAGGTCCGTGACCAATGATATTTTTGTAAGTAACTTGGACGAGAGAGTGGAAGTGTGGGCTAGTAAGTTTAGAGGGTTGTTGTAGCTTACAGTGGGACTTAGATAGGATGCAGAGCTGGGTTGAGAAATGGCAGATGGAGTTCAATCTGTAAAAGTGTGAAGTGATTCGTTTTGGAAGGTTGAACCTGAATTCAGGATACTGGGTCAATAGCAGGATCCTTAGCAGTGTGAAGGAACAAAGAGATCTTGGGGTTCATATTCATAGATCTTTGAAAGTTGGAGTGCAAGCTGATAGAGTGGTTAAGAAGGCATACAAGTGTGTTGGCCTTTATTAGTCAGGGATTGAGCTCAAGATCCATGAGGTAATGTCCCAGCTCTATAAAACTCTGGTTATACCACACTTGGAATATTGTGTTCAGTTCTGGTCACCTCGTTATAGGAAAGGTGCAGAAGTTTTAGAGACAGTGATTTACCAGGTCAATGCCTGGATTAGAGAGCATGTCTTACAAGAATAGGTTGAGCGAACTAGTGTTTTTTTCTCTTTGGTGTGAGGGAGGATGAGTGGTGACTTGATAGAGGTGTACAAGATGATAAGTGGCTTAGATTGAGTGGACAGCTAGAGACTTTTTCCCAGGATGGAAATGACTAATGCAAGGGGGCATAACTTTAAGGTGTTGGGAGGAAAGTATAGGGTGCATGTCAGAGACAACATAGACAGTGATAGGTACTTAGAACACGCTGCCAGCAGTGGTGGTAGAGGCAGATACTTTAGGGACACTTAAGGGACTCTTAGATAGGCACATGGATGAAAGAAAACTGAGGGCAATGTGGGAGGGAATGGTTCGATTGATATTGGAGTACATTAAAGCAGAATATTGTGCTCTGAAGGGCCTACACTGTGTTGAACTGTTCGACGTTCTAAGTTGTAAAGTATTTTGCAGGGTTCATTAAAGGTGGAACAACGTAATTCAAAAAAAAAAGACATTCTTACTCCTTCATCCTGTAATGTAATTTAATGACAATGGAGAAAATCAGCTTTGATGAGCAAGTCTTTCGACAGTGTCTCTTTAACACTGGCATTATCAGAATGTATAAGGATTCAGCCGTGATCTTCTGTATGTGCCAGTGAGACCTGTACAGCACTAATACTGCCTTTTAAGGCCTTGTCAAACTGTACACAGCATGACATATTGATGTTTGTTTTCCTACTGAGTATGAGGCTGGTGAGTGCCAAATCAGTTATCCAGCCATTATACATAGACTAGTTCTTGTGCTTCACTGCATTTTACAATGGTGACTTTATTTCATCTAATCAGAATCAGAATCAGGCTTATTCTGACATCACTCATGTGACAAGATATTTGTTGTTTTGTACTTCAGAGTATTAATTCAATTTGACTACACTTATGCATTTTGTTTTGCTTCCAACAGTTTAATAAATAATTTAACCTCACAGCCAAGAAGAAGAGAAGAAAGCCCTTACTTCCGAGTGGAGTCATCGGGACTCCATTGTGACGGCGTTTTTTTTAGCAGGTTTTCTTATTTTTATGAGGCCGAGTTGCTCGCTCGATGCTCAACCTAGCACAGATGGAAAGCATGCAAGGGAGCCGGCTGGATTCAAACCCGAAACCTTCGCTCCAAAGTCCGGAGCTGATGCCACTACGCCACGAGCCAGACAAAGAACCTTGTAAAACTTCATGCAAAATAGATTCTTATATTTACTTTTAGTTTTAGTGTTACTCATTGCATTACAGTAGCTTACTAACAAGCAATTCATCTGGGAAAAGACATTTATAAACTCATTCCAGCGTTTAATCAGATCTCATTTTTCATTACTTCTAGATAAGGGTGGTTTGCATTTTTAAGTCCTGATGAAAGGTCTTGGCCTGAAACGTCAACGATACTCTTTCCATAGATTCTGCCTGGCCTGCTGAGTTCCTCCAGCAGTTTGTGGGTGTTGCTTGGATTTTTATCAGCTATTCTGCGAAGAATGTGCTATATGATTTCACTCTTAAATGGGTGGGTGTAATTTTGTTTATGCTTGTTCAAGAAAGAAATTTATCAGCATTTTATCTTGCAAAAATTCTATCACCCTATCTCATCAAGGAATTACATGTGTGCATAGTATCTACCTTTTTAGATCCTGGTGAATTTGTGCCATACTCCCAGTAAGACCAATATACACTCAGTGCCACTTTATTAGGTGCACCTGTACACCTGCTTATTAATACAAATATCTAATCAGCCAATCTTGTGCCAGCATTGTAAAGGTATGGAGACATTGTCAAGAAATTTGGTTGTTGCTTAGGTCAGACATCAGAATGACGGAGAATTGTGATCTAAGTGACTTCGACTGTGGAATGAATGCTGGTGCCAGACAGAGTGGTTTGAGTGTTTCTGAAACTGCTGATCTCTTGGGATTTTAATGACAACAGTCTCTAGAGCAGCAATTCCCAATCTTTTTTTATACCATAGACCAATACCATTAAGTAAGTATGTGTCGACCCTAGGTTGGAAATCCTTGCTCCAGAGTTTACAGAGATTGATGTGAGAGACAAGAAAACATCCAGTGAATGGCATTTCTGTGGGTGATAACATCTTGTTAATGAGAGAAGTCAGAGGAGAATGGCCAGACTGGTTCAAGATGACACAGGAAGGCGACAGTAACTCAAATAGCCATGCGTTACACCATTCGAGTGCAGAGGCATCTCAGAACAGGCAACGTGTTGAGCCTTGAAATGGATGGGCTACAGCAGTAGAGACCATGAACATACAATCAGTGACCACTTTACAAGGGGAATCTAATTAAGTGGCCACTGAGTATGTTTTATTCTGCTCACAGTGCAAAACTAAGCCGTAGATTGTTGGAACGAAACAGAACCTAAATCATTTGTACACATAACATCTGTAAGTATTATTGAAAAAAGAACATCCAAAACACTTGATGAGTACAGGTTTATTCTAGCAAAGCTGAAGGTTTATATCTTTTGCAGGCTGATGTTTTAACATGTAAGTTAAACCTCATGAATATTGGCTGTCAGCCCAAAAGCACAAATGCAAGCATTTAAAAGTTTAACTTTGGATGAAATATCTGTCATTTTAGATATACTGAGGCTTGCACCCCTTTGAATGTTTGGATTAGCAATATTTTCTTCTTTTTTTCCTTTTTTTTACCCAAATTATCCTTTATCGTCAGTAAATCCTTTGCAGTATTCAAGCTTTACAATGGCGTACATTTGTCATGGACTCATTCATTACAAATCTTTCATTGTTTGAGAGTTTGACAACACGTTGTCCCAGTGCAACATAACGAGAAACAAGAACAAAGTTCCACAGCATCGAGTATAGGGTTAAGGAATCCAAGGCTAGATCTTAATCTCAGACAAGTCTCTTAGAGTAGAATAGAACTATTCATTGTGTATCTTTGGTTTGATTGCCATTTTGGGAACATAGCTGTCCGCCAAGCAATGATCCTTCTGTGTTAACCACTGTGCGCTGGAGTAGCAGCACAACACACGGCGAGGAGAGCAGCCATTATCATCCAGGGTGGTGGTAACATGTTGAAAGACACAGGCTAGACACTGTTCTGTGCCAGATATTACAGTCTAGACCACTCCTACTGTCTGACGAGATCTGTACAATTTTATGGTTTACTTGAAAATTTTTACACAGCAACAGAGAACATAGAAAGTACTGAGGGCTTCTGCTGAAGCTGGAGGTGACCGTCATCAGCTGTAGCAGGGTAGAAAAGCAATTTGAAGAGGGGAAACCCAAGTACCAGGACTCAGCTTGAGTCTTCAGCTAGTACTATGGAAAATTACAAAGTAAAAACTTGCTTTTCATTTTAAAAGGGGAAGGACAAAGAGCAGAAAATTCAATCCACATTCCACTAACAGCGCTGAGGTCAAAGGTTAGCGAACCTAAAGAAACTGCACAGCAAAGATACATATTCTTGAAGGTTTTTAAAGAATAATTTTTTTGTAGTTAAACATCATGCAAACACGTGCCACACCTGCTCTCGCTCAACCATGCATATGCGCTATATACAATTTAAAAAATACTGTGTCCTCTTTTTAAAAGTCATATGCATAGGGAACCCCAGAGTGCTGCCCTTACATTAGCCAATCAACATTTACAAACAGGGAACCTACATACAGTAACGTCTGGCAGGAAAAGAGAAGCCAGGTCAAAACAGTTTCAGTTCATTTACCACACACAGAGAATGAATGAACGAAAGAAAACAGGAAATGGTTCAGCTCTCAGAAGGTCGCTACATTACAGCTTAAAGCTGGAGGGCTTTTACTGTGTCACATCCTTCATCCACTTACAATACTGTTGTACCTTGTGGTTTTATCTAATTTTTTATTGCAATACAATTTACTTAAACTTTCCATTAACAAAAAGTAGGGTAGAACTCCAGCAGTGTCTGCAAGGGCCTGTGCCGCCCAATTTATTTGCATCAGCACTCCGTTGCTAACGGGTTGACAGTTCATTGTAAGACTACAAGACTACAACATTGTAAGACTACAAGATTAGCAATATTTTCTTAATCTTCTGTAAATCATTCCTACATTACATGTACCAAATATGATGAGGGCTAGATAAATTATTCCCAATTCCCTACTTACCTTGCTTTTTTTAAGTATAGGAAGCTTTTAAACATTTTCTATGCTTGGCCTGAAATATTAAATTTAATTAGATTTAATTTGAACAGTATCACACTTACAGGGTTAGAGATTGCTTTTTGAAAATCCTTTATGGTATCCTGAACACTGGTGCATAGAGTGTCCCTGCCTTGTTAAACAAGGTCGATTCAGACCTGTAGTTGTGTTGACCAGTTCGCATTACAAATAATGACAATCAAACAGACCGTTGGGTAGTTCTCATGAAGATGATAACATCTCTATGATTCAATCGATTATTCAATACAACGTCCCTGTTTTAATAGCCACAGGCCCTTTGCTGTCTACGTACATACACAAAGTTATCACTTCTACCTGCATTACGGCATATGTAATTGTTTAAGAACAAACTTTTGTTTCCTTTTTTCATATCTACATTCTGTGGCTATTCCATAGCAAGCATATCTGTAAGCAACATTTCAGTAAAATGTTTCTTAAACATCTTCATCTACTCTATATTATCCTTCTTGCCATATTCTGAGACATTTCTTATGATAGCATACTGACTAGGAGCAAGTGGATCATTTCAGGGTAGATAGGAAGCTATAACTGTGTGAATATACATTAGTCAAGAAAATGCCTATCCATGCTGCATAACCTTTGCAGGAGGAGAGGGTTCATCAATCTCATGAGGTAAAAATTATAGAATCAGTTGTGATTATAAATTATTTCTCAGCTTAATATCTGGTTCAGTATTTAATAACTATCATCCCCTCAAAACTAATCAGTAAACTCCAAGACCTGGGCCTCAATAACCCCTTGTGCAATTGGATCCTGGATTTCCTCACCTGTAGACCCCTGCCAGTTCAGATTGGCAAAAATATCTCCTCCACAACCTCTATCAGCGCAGGTGCACCACAGGGATTGGGGCTTAGTTCCCTGCTCTACTTGCTTTACACCTATGAATGTGTGGCTAAGTACAGCTCCAACACCATATTCAAGTTTGCTGATGACACCACTGTTGTGGGCTGTATCAAAGGTGGTGATGAATCAGCATACAGGATGGAGAATGAAAATCTGGCTGAGTGGTGTCATAACAAAACCTTCATTCAATGTCAGCAAGAGCAAGGAACTGATTGTAGACTTCATGACCTGACGTCCAGGAGCCAGATCTCACTGGAGGATCAGAGGTGGGGAGAACGTCAGTAACTTTAAAATTCCTGGTGTCACAATCTCAAAGGACCTGTCCTTGTCCCATCTTATAAATGTAATTGCAAAGAAAGAATAACAGTGCCTCTACTTCCTAAGAAGGCTGTGGAGATTTGGAATTACATCAAAAACTTTGACAAACTTCTTTAGATATGTAGTGGAAAATGTACCGACTGGCTGCACTGTGGCCTGGTACGGGAATACCAAAGGCTCTGAGTGGAAAATCCTACAAAAGGTAGTGGATTTGGTCCAGTACATCATTGGTAAAGCCCTTCTAGCCCTCTACATGAAACGCTGTTATAGGAAAGTAGCATCTATCATCAAAGACCCTCACTGCCCAGACCGTGCTCTTTTCTTGCTGCTGCCATCACACAAAAGGTAAAAATGCCTCGAGACTCAGACCATAGGGTTCAAGAACAGTTACTACCCCTCAACCATCAGGCTCTTGAACAAAAGAGTATAATTACACTCATCTATTGAGATGTTCACACAACTAATTATCTCACTTTATGAACTCTTTGTCTTGCTGTTGTTATTTATTGCTACTTATTTATAATTGCATTTCAATAGTTTGTTGTCTTCTATAGTTTTGCTCTTTCATTGATCCTCTTTACAGTTCCTGTTCTATAGATTTGCTGAGTATGCCCACAGGAAAAAGAATCTAAGGATTGTATGTGGTAACATGTATGTACTCTGATAACAAATTTCACTCTGAACTTTGAGTGACTTCTCCACAGGAGCTCGAATAAAGCAGTGAACAAAGAAGTTGAGCCTTGACTGATTTCTGTAAGTGCAAGATTGACTGAAGCCCACACCAAAATTAAACTAGATTCAATGTACAGTGGAATTTGTCAATGGACTGTGGTTGTTGATATCTAAGTGGTTAATTTTCTACCGTTTCCTCTGCTAAGGGACATGCTGTATACTGCCCATCACTTTGGAGCTAAAAAATTATACTATTCCCCCCTTACGATGCTTGGCACTTCTAAGCTGAATCTCAATCCGTACCTTAACACCTAAATGAATTTCAGAGAACTTAGTATAAATACATTTTTCATAGCAACACATTATTCATCTGAAAGAATTTTAATAACAACCTCTCTTACATTCATTTATTTGCTTTCATAATTAATTTCCTTTAATATTGCCACACAATGCTCTATGGCTTTTGCTGAGGGAAAAACTGCAAACAGGGTCTACAGTATATCAGTACTAATTAATTTCAGCAAAGATGTCACTTATGAGGTGCTATGTGTCACTGCCTCACCTGGAACTCAAGTACTTTAAGAAATCTTAGCTCTTTAAATATAGACTAGCCACTGAATATACTTTGTTATAAATTGAAACAACAGCAATGCACTGAAGTTATAGTTAAGATATTGCACATCTCTACTTGAGTATAACTGCTTTGATCGCGATACGTTTAGCCATCCTTTCTATGCACAGGCATGCTCTGTGGCAACGTTTCCTGCAGAACTTCTCTATCCTTTTTTGACCAAAAGTGTTTTCTCATGCTTTTTTATGTTGTTTTGATTTCAGTTGATCACAACTATTTTTTCAGTACCTCCGGCAAAATGAATATTTTGATGCACAAATTAATTTGCTTTATATTAATCAAGAAAAGTTTCAGAAATTGGCACTACATGGATATTATGGTTTGAATGTATATTTGAAAAGGCTGTCATGCTTTGCCTTCCTCAACATGAGTCACTGGTTTGTGCTTTGTAAAATTCAACGTGAAGCTCAAGTGGCCCATTGCTAAATCCTGGAATGACAAACAATAGCCCAGAATATGGCAGCCTGATTATGTTTCAAACCAGGAGATTTACTTAGATTAAGGGAGCAATGTTTGAAACATTGTAGACATGGTAACATGCAAAGCATAAACCAGGTATAATTTGCAACTTGATGCTCAATACTGAGTACATCAAAGTAAAACAAATGTAAGAATTCTGATTCGTATTTTCAAGAAAGTGAACGTGTGCTTCAGGCATTTTCTGTATATTTGTACCCACTTAGGCATTTGGAACATGTCTAGAAGAAATAAGGTATGAGAAATTGTGGTCAGCAGCTTAAACACTTTTTGAAAAAATTTCTCTGTGAAATTGAGGGAAGAAATCCTCCTTCTAATCAGATTACAAGAGAAGGAGTTTCCCATTTATAGTAGTTCCATTTTTCAATCCTTGGCTGAAGCCTTCTATGTTTCTTTTTCACTCTTCAGATGCTGTCATTAACCCTTCAGCTCAATGACTTCTAGAACTTACCTCCACAGGGATTCCTGGGCTCAAACTATCAGCGAAGTTATTTTTTTACACCGGTAAACCAATTAGATGTGGATTGATAAAGTTACCATAATCACCTGGTCTTTCTTGCATTTGCCCGAAAACATAAAAGAGCATTTCCCACATAGTGATTAAAAGTCTGGAACCAAATAAAGCTTTGAATTTTCAAGTCTGTCAAGTGGTATTTCAGTTAATTAATTCCAGATGTGCTGTTGTAAAAAATTGCGCAATGATTTTTAGGTCATTTGCATTCTTAATAGTGCGCAATTGATTTATCAATTACAGTGAAATTTGATAGAGATGAAGAATATTTTACTTTCATCTGTAGTGTTGTGTAGTTTGTATCCACCTTCCATAGAGTACATATTTGCTCCTGGATGCTTTTTTGATTCTGCAAAAATCTAAGTAAAAAGAGAACCGGATGAAATTTTATGACTTTTGGTTTGGAATCAAATTCAGCATTAATGTTGCTCAGATAACATTTCTGTAGTATTACAAGTTTTATTTGTTTTGGAAACGACTCACTTAAAAGGGGCAGCCTATAGGTCGATAATTTGTCATTGAAAATTTCAAGCATTAATTCATATATCTAGTTTATAAATAAGAGCTAATGCAGCAGAGGTTTTACTGTGGCCACTTGGGGCCATTGTATTAAGATAATGGTGCTGCCATTTATTTGCACAATATTGTGGAAGAAGCTGACATGAAATCATAGAATCATTCAGTACAGAAAAAGGTCCTTCAGCCAATCATGCCCATGGTGGCCATCAAAAACCCATCATACTGACATCATTTTCAGCACTTGCCCCTTCACTTTCTATGTTCCTTTTTCACCCTAAAATTATATAATTACACATCAGCTACATCTACTAGCCCATTGGCTGCATTTCATTTAGACCTCATCACCAAGGGATCCCCAGCAATGCACTATTATAGTACTCCCTTTGTTCTATCCACCTTGTCCCTCCATTCCTACGCCTTAAAACTGACTTGATGTTCTGACCTAAAACATAAACCCAGTTTCTCTTTCTTCAGATGCTCCCCGACTTGCTGATTATTTCCAACATTTTCAATGGAAGCATCTTGGCTGCATTTTTACAGCTTTTCTTTGTAGTTTTCTTGTTCATAATGATCAAATAATTGCTAGCTGGAAAATACAGTTCATTTTATAATCCCAGCACCTGGTAAGTCTGGAAGTTATGGGTTAAGGCAAAGTACTTGCTATCTGGTTTCGCTTACCAGACAAGCCTGTGAGCCTTGTTGTAATCTGGCAGACATTGAACATCAAACTGCACTATGTTCAAGCTAATATAAAGAACATATCCAAATACCAAATAATAATAAAAAGCTTATACCTTTGATAATACCTCACTCCCACTAAAGTGAGATTTTATTCTAGTTAATAGCTATCAAATTACATGAATTTCTTTGCTTTTCCTTCATGGATTTGCTTCCCTTGACAATCTCAGAAAACACTGCTGTACCAGTACCTTCTCATGACATAGTTGGTGCCCATCAAGTTATACTGCTCTCAAAGCATTCCCATCATTCCCATTCTCCCTGTGTATCTATTTTAGGTCACATACGAGAAAGCACCTTCTTGATTCTCTTGCTATTCACCTATATTACACAAACCAATCTTCCGTCCATTGACTCACTTTACACCGCACGCTGTCGGAGCAGTGCTGCCAGGATAATCAAGGACATGACCCACCCAGTCAACAGACATTTTGTCCCTCTTCCCTCCAGGAGAAGGTTCAGGAACTTGGAGACTCGTACAGTCAGATTTGGGAACAGCTTCTTTCCAACTGTGATAAGACTGCTGAACGGATCCTGACCCGGATCTGGGCCGTACCCCCCAAATATCCGGACCTGCCTCTCGGTTTTTTTGCACTACCTTACTTCCCATTTTTCTATTTTCTATTTATGATTTATAATTTACATTTTAATATTTACTAATTTTACTATTTTTAATATTTTAATATTTAATATTTGTAATCCAGGGAGTGTGAAGCGCAGAATCAAATATCGCTGTGATGATTGTACGTTCTAGTACCAACCGTTTGGTGACAATGAAGTATAAATTATAAAGTATTAGATGGGACCAGAAGGCGACTTCTCCTAGCCCATCTGCGCAACAGTGTAAGTTCTTCTCTCTAATGTCTCTTCTTTCCTTTTCAAGGTATCTGTGGTCCTGTTGGAGTCCGTGATCTACAGCTGAATTCAAGCTATGGTTCTGCGTGGCAGTGGGTTCCTGTTCTTGCAGCTCGCTGACTGGCCGTGTTTCATTACCTCCCAGAAGACGGGCGCCTTTGGGGTGCAGCCTTGCACAGCCCTGCGGATGACTTGATTCCCTGGCAGTGTTGCAACTGAAGCGTCATGGGAGACTGGAACATCGAGACAGCGGGGAGGCTGTTAGAGGGCTCTGCATTCGGGCGATTGCTCTTTCTCTTTCTCTCTCTCTCTCTCTCAATGGTGAGAGAGATTGCTGCCGATTCTCGAGTCAGGGAACTTGAAATTAAAAAAAAGTGGTGCTACAGACTGTAACATTGAAATTGTGAACTAATGGTCTCTCTTCTTGCTGTGGAGAGATTGGTACCTCTCTTGGCCTTGCTGGTCTGAGAGAGAAAGTGAGAGAGAGAGAGGGGTGGGGTGCTGATCCTTTCTTCTGGAATAGAAGGGGGAGAAGGAGAGAATTGGTGCTTCTGCTGCTGCTTGTGCATGGGTGGGGTTTTGGGGTTTTTATGCTTTTCCTGTCATTTGTTCTTTGGGGGATTTTTTCTGTTTTGTGGATATCTGCGGAGAGTAGGAATTTCAGATTGTATATTTTATACATTCTCCGATATTAAGTAGAACATTTGAACCATTAAACCATATTAGGGGTAATGAATTAGCCACCATCAATTCTTAGGATGCTGGAGAATCCAAAAGGGGAGAATGCACTCAGAGGGAGAATGTGCAAACTCTACGCAGACAGCAGCTAAGATCAGGATCAAACTGACCAGTTGGAGTTGTGTGGCCAATGCACTAACTGCTGCACTGCCAGACTCAGCTTCAACTGAAATACCACTAGTATCTTTTCCCCTTCTTAGAGAAGCAAAGCAAATCAAATGTCTAACTTTTCAAAGTTAAAAGTAACAGGGATTCAATCCCTGATGTGCATTCTTGGTATCCAGCAACAGCAATCATGGATTAGACCTAAGCATGGCATTGGCAATGGTCAATGTATTTTATACACGCAGTGACCACGTTATTAGACACACCTGTATACCTTCTCCTCAATGCAAATATCTAATCTACCAATCGTGTGGCAGCAACTCAATGCATAAAAGCATGCAGATTTGGTCAAGAGGTCCAGTTGTTATTCAAACCAAACATTAGAATTGGGAAGAAATGTGATTGTTAAGTACGTGGGTTATGACCAAAGGAAAGAAATGGCTGGAGTCACTCAGTACTTTAGCACAAGGGTGCTTATTAGCTATGTCAAAAATCAATGAAATTATTAAAATCAGCAAAAGTAGTGAACAGAGAATTATCAATATATTATACAAGAAGATATCTACTAGAAAATACAGTAATAGTTTTGAACTTATACTTGTTCAGTGTGAACACCTGGCAACTCTCACCTCTCTCTTCGACTGACAGTGAAGAGCCCTGTGCAATTAGGCACTCGGGCATACCATCTTTAATTACCCACAAAGTTAATTTAAGATTACATATGAGTTAGAATATGATGCAGCCCACAATGTAGTTACAACCATATTACAAAATAAACAGATATATCTACCTTAAATACAGTATAGAAGTAAAATATACATGTTTACACATCCCCGATACTAAAGAACTGGAATGATTTGCACTGTATGGTGGGAAAGGCATGGTCAAACCAGCCTGGGCACATCAGCTTGATTTAGAATGCATTATGAGAATACCAGGAATGACACTGAAGTTTGTCCACTCAGTGCAACAACAGCATAATGACAAGGCAATGCCTTGTGTGTGTGTGTGTGTGTGTGTGTGTGTGTGTGTGTGTAATTGTGCATGTGCAAGGAATGTGTTCACCCAGCACTCTCTGTCACATTAGCACCCTCCTCTCCTGGAAGAGTTTTTGGCTCAGAGAAAGGACAGGTCACCCTTCTCCAGGTTCTCCTTAGGCCAGCACTGCTCCAATTCCTGCTCCTGAGGCCTCCACCTGGACAAAGAACTCTTTGTCACAGTCTGGACAGGACTCTAAAGAACAGATGAAGAGCACAGGTTTGCTTTAAGGGCTTGAAAAGTGTTTTCACACTTACCTGTCCACATCATTGGCTTGCTTACAAGTTTCCTAGTAAGATCTCTCTTTCAATATTTTTATTGATATTATATAAATTGCATGAATACAAAGGATACGAAGGATAAGGATACAAATAATACAAATTACATTACATTTAAATCACAGTAGCTCATATTCCAACTCAATCATGTAGAAAAAAAGACTGAATTATGAAATGAAATAAAATAAAATAGTTGTATTTTATTAAAAAAATCTACCCCCACTCCCAAAATGAGCTGGTTGGTAAAAAAAAAGAGAAGAAAAAAGAAAAATACCTTACCATATGATATTATAATAATAATGGCTCAGATCCATACTTTAATAACAGCTCAAAGATTATGAAAATAATTCAGAAAGGGTCCCCATAACATTAGAAAATCATGTTTCGAATCAGAAATCGAACAACAAATCTTCTTTAGATCAAGACACAACTTAACAACAGATAGCCATTGAGCATGAGTGGGTGGGGCGGCCTCCTTCCACTTAAGCAAGATCGTCCTCCTGGCCAGAAGAGACATAAAGGCCAATACCCGCAAATTAGGTGGCTTCAATTTTGTAGCGCTATCCTCAACAATACCAAACATGGCAGTCAAAGTATTGGGCTTAAAACCGACATTGAAAAGTACAGAAAAAGTTTGAAATACATCTTTCCTAGTAAAATCAGTCAGAAGTGCAGCCAGAGTGGTGAATTGGGGAATGAACCTGTGATACCACCCTACCAGATCCAGGAAGGTCCAGGAGTATCTACTCCTGGAGTAACAGATGGATGTGATTGACTGCTTCTCTTCCTCAGTAAGTCATGTAACACAGGGAAATTTTTCCCTAGAATCATACCAACTGGTAGTTTCTCCGGCACCCCCACTTTCACCAAATGCTTGTGGTCATCCAGCTCAATTGTGCTCAATTGTGCCAGTGGCTCAGACTCCCATTCGCCATGAACATATTGGCCAGGTGTTTGGTGATTGTAGTCAACACCAAAGGCAGGAGCAAGACTTTTCTTAATAAATGACAGTGAAGTATCAAAATCTAGAAGTACTTTAATAGGTTTTCCATTAGCTTTGACTGTTATAAATAACAAGCTCTTTCTGCCCACATTCTGCTTGTATCCCATTACCATACTCACAATCATTACGTCAGTGTGATCATCATCATGTTTCCCTTCTCTTGGTATATTGCTCCTACATGACAATTTGGGCTTCTTGAGTGGACACACATTGGACTTTTGACGTGGCTGCTAACAATAGTAGCAAATAAAAGTCTTAGAAGCCACTACCAAATGTTCTTTGCCCTCTTTTCTCTCACTCCCCTATTCCGCAGTTACCTTGAGATTCCCCTGGAAGGTCAGAGTCTCTGTTGCTTCAGAATGATGGCTGTGATGGCAACCCTTTGCGGGCATTGAGTTGCTGCAGGGCATTTCGGGCTGCAGTGAGCCCATCTGCTGGATCATGCTCTTGGACCCATGTTCTGGTGTCTGGAGGAAGCACCCACAGCAGCTGCTCCAAAACAATGGCCTCACCAATCTCCTCCTTGGACTTCCGCTCTTCTCAAATCCGTCAGTGGTAGAGACCCCTCAGGCAATGATATGGCTCAGTGGGTGACTCCCCTGGTGGTAGAGCACAGGAACAGGAATGTTGGTGATAGGTTTCTGATGAGATTATCAATTTTAGCTGACAACTCCTCCTTCAGGTCAGCATAGTTGTTGGGCCTCCTTTCATCCATTACAGTGTAGGCCTCGAGAGCTTTACCTGTCGGTAGTGGCATGAGCTGGAAGATCCACTCCTCCATATCCAGACCATCCTCTTGAACCTGAACAATATTGTCACCTTGTTGATAAGAACCCTTCTGCAGGCTTTGGAGTTCCTTCATAAAAGCATCATCTCTCCTCTGTTGGGCAGACAAAAAAGTCTCTGAACAGATTTTCCAGGGAGGATTCAGTAGTGGAGCCACCTGAAGGCCCTTCTGCTTCTGGCCTGAGTTCAACCCTGAGATGAAATTCTTCTTCGTCTGCAGCCTCCACTGTTTCCCAGGCATCTGCTTCATTTTTAGCCTCAGGGGTTTCCTGATTGCAATCCCACTTTTCTGAGTTAAACACACCTCTTTGTGACTGGCCATCCACCGCTGTCACCATATGTTAAATACGTGCATATGACCAAAGGAAAAAAAAATGGCTGGAGTCACTAAGTACTTTAGTGCAAGTGTGTTTATTAGGTGCATCAAAAATTCTGTGAATCAATGCCTGTGTGCATGTAAATGCATGTGTGCAAGGAGTGCATTTACCAAGCACTCTCTGTCACAGTGATCTAAATGACTTTGGCTGTGGAACGATTGCTGGTGCCAGATGGGGTGGTTTGAGTATCCCAAAAACTGCTGACCTACTGGGATTTTCACACAGAACAGTCGCTACAGTTTGCAGAGAATGGCGTGATAAACAAAACATCCGGTGAGCAGAAGTTCAGTAGGTGAAAGTGCCTTGGTAATGAGAGAAGTCAGATGAGAATGGCCAGATTGGTTCAAGTTGACAGATAAGCAACAATAACTCAAATAATCATGCATTACAACAGTGGTGTGCAGAAAAGCATTTCTGAATGCACAACACAGCGAACCTTGAAATGGATGAGCTACAGCAGCAGAAGACCACGAACATTCACTGTGCCCACTTTGTTAGGTACAGGAGGTACCACATAAAATGGCCAATGAATGTATAGTCGGCATTGATTCTAAACAGCAGTGAAGGATAGATCTTATGCCTAACAAAATACTAGAATGTTGTCTTTATTTTTAAAAATCCATGAATACTTATAAATTCCGTAAGGTATGGACAAGACTTGTCTGCTACGTCTCAGGAGAATTGAGGGGAAAAATTGAAGATGGTGGAATTTAGTCACTTAACAGGGAGAATGATCTTGAAGAGGTAAGTAGGTTAGGGTAAGAATACAGTTGCAAGAGCAGGATAGACGCTTAATTATTTTCAAATGTTAGACCTTGCAGTAAAAAGCAGAGGAAGGATATAAGCAAGTATGAAAACATGGGGAAGGAGTAATCAGGATCAGGTTGTGATGTAATGTGGCTATGGGTGTGACCTTCAAGAGGATCACAACCCTGTCATGGTTTGGAGGCTCACATGCCTCAATGACCTGGCTGCTATGTTGACTGGAGTCAGGGCTTTATGGTAGGGTGACCCATGTTAAACAGATCAAAGTGTGGAGGTCACACTAAGAGTGGTCCACTGTCCTCTAGGTTTGGGGGTTTAGCTCAGGGGCTAACAACCTTGACTAGTAAAACAAGTTTGTTGCGGAAATATCAATGAAGATTCCTTCTACACCTGTGTGCGATGGTATTCACAAGTTTCCACTCAGGATCTACATAACTAAGAGTAGTGAAAACCGAGCTACTGACACGCTGAAGGAAGCCCTGAACACTGCCCGAGATAGAGGACCTTCATTGCTGCCCTAAACTTCAGCAGTGTAACGGGCAGTAAGTGGGTGTGAGAAACACATCTATTATCCAATATCTAATTTTCAATATCCGGTATTGAAAGAACTTAAATGACCTGCCAGATTCTGCAGAGATACATGTGCAGCGAGCTCAACAACAGAACAATCTTTTAAAGCCAAGAAGGAAATACATGATTATTAATAAAGCTCTCTTTTATAATATACACGATATTCATTGCCCATGAACAATGTAAAGGGCAGCTTAATTTTCTGTAATAGTTGAGATATATCACATCCCGCTCTGCATCTAGCAAAAATGAAGGCTTATATCGAAGATCCTTATGTTTTCCCTTTCATTGTTATCTCTGTCTATTCCATAAATTCTGTATTATCTGGAGAGAGTGTAAAGTAAGGAGTGCAAGATATTCTTTCTACAGTGCTAAGACATCACCAGAGGAGGGTTTACAATAAACCAATATGGAAAGAAAATAATTTTCATGAGATTCTTTGCTACTTTTTCAAAGCTTGGTCTTCTTTCCTTTGGTGACCAGAAAAGATACAGGGATTCAGTCCTTGAGGTGCATTTTCACGACCCAGCACTGGTAATTATTGGATTAGACTCAAGCATGGCAATGGCAATATTAACGTGGTGGTCAACATATCTTCACAAACTTTGCAAGTTTTCAAGTCATATCCTACATACTTCAACATATTCTGAGTATGTTACCACTCTAGTTCCTATCAGTTTTCTGATAGCTATTGAAAATAGTTATATAGTGTAGGATTCTGATCTTATGGTGGTGGTTTAAGCCTACAGGTGGCTGGTAAGGAGAAGAGGAAGAATGGTGATCTTTAACAAGTCTAACTTTTTCATCTCTGATAATACCAACATCTATTCATCTTTCTTGTTCTTCTCCAGTCTCTTTGCACTTTGTTATCCAAAGGTGAAAGCACTGAATTGTCAGAATGTAAGCTGCATAAACCTGGAGTTGAAAGGCAGTGAAGGGCAGAGCACATGGAACTCAATATACAGTATTGAAGGAGCTTAAATGACCCGTCAGGGATTAGAAATATGAACACGGGGGCTGATATATATGAGCATAATATAAAGTTTTTTTCTTTGGTTGACTACAAAGACATGGATAATGACTTTGTGAATATCTCCGTGAGTTGGAGGATGCTAGGAGAACACTCAACAAATGTGTTGTTTCTTTGTAACCTACTCTAAAACAAAGATGACAAATGGTTCACCACATTGTAGAATGTTTGACCTCATTATGGTACATTCTGAAACTAGGTGGCATCTGAATGCCAAACCTGGCTTTGAATGATCCCAACAAAGTTCTGTTTGAGGACACAGCAGAACTTTGTACGCTATGCGTAAAACCATGGAATGGGTTGCAACTCATTGACTAAGAAAACCTTTAACATTGCAACATCAAAGTTCCTAGGTCAGCCAAAGGCTTGGGAATTCTGAGAAAAGAGACTTCTCTATGCTGTGAGTAATTTACAATCATTTTACCACAGGCAGATGTGGAGGACAAGTCTTTAAGTATATTTAAGGCAGAGGTTGATAGATTAGTGACTGATCAGGTCATGAAGGGATATGGGGAGAAGGCAGGGGACTGGGGCCGAGAAGGAAAATGGATCAACCATGATGAAATGGTGGAGCAGACTTGATCGGTCAAATGGCCTAATTCTGTTCCTATATCTTCTGGTCTTATTTAATTGCCAACTCTTGATACTTATGGAGATAACATTTAGAGAGGAGTAACAAAGAACCTGCTGGAGGAAGTCAGTGGGTTGAGAGCTGAAACCTCGCTTCAGGATTTGCTGCTCCGTCCTGAGTCAGGCTTTTGATTCAAGATGCTAACAATTACTGTTCTCCAGATGCTTCTTAACCCACTGAATTTTTCCAGCAGATTGTTGTTCCAGCATCTGCAGTCTAACACATAGACGAGTTGGGTTAAAATAAAACAGGCTACAAAGACAGTGTGCGTGATGATAAGTAAATCGTTCTGTAAATCGTCATAGTAACATTGGAATGGTTGATATCGGACAGCTTGGTGTTGGTTTTAAATGGCAACTTGCACTGTGGATCACGCGAATAACTGTGAGGAAAGTGGATTTTATTTAGACAGTAGAGAGGTTATTGAGTTGAAATTTCTGGCCCTGTAGCTCAGAAGGGTAGGGAAAGGAAGAGGATGGTAGCAGTGATGGGGGACTCTAGTTAGGGGGCAGACAGGCGATTTTGTGGATGCAGGAAAGAAACACAGATGGTAGTTTGCCTCCCAGGTGCCAGGGTCCGGGATGTTTCTGACCGCATCCAAGATATCCTGAAGTGGGAAGGTGAACAGCTGGAAGTCATGGTACATATTGGTACCAACAACGTAGGTAGGAAAAGGGAGGAGGTCCTGAAAACAGACTACAGGGAGTTAGGAAAGAAGCTGAGAAGCAGGACCACAAAGGTAGTAATCTCAGGATTACTGCCTGTGCCACATGACAGTGAGTATAGGAATAGAGTGAGGTGGAGGATAAATGCATGGCTGAGGGATTGGAGGTGGGCAGGGATTCAGATTTCTGGATCATTGGAACCTCTTTACCGGGGCAGGCGTGACCTGTACAAAAAGGTTGGGTTGCACTTGAATCTGAGGGGGACCAATATCCTAGTAGGGAGGTTTGTTAAGGCTACTGGGGAGAGTTTAAACTAGAATTGCTGGGGGGTGGGAACTGAACTGAAAAGAAGGAGGAAGGGACGGTTGGCTCACAAATAGAGAAAGCTTGTAGGCAGTTTGAGAGTGAGGATAGGCAGGTAATAGAGAAGGGATACGTTCAGACTGATGATTTGAAATGTGTCCATTTTAATGCAAGGAGTATCATGAACAAAGTGGATGAGCTTAGTGTGTGGTGATCAGTACTTGGATCTATGATGTTGTGGCCATTACAGAGACTTGGATGGCTCGGGCAGGAATGGCTACTTAGAGTGTCAGGCTTTAGATGTTTCAGAAAGGACAGTGAGGGAGGCAAAAGAGGTGGGGGTGTGGCACTGCTGATCAGAGATAGTGTCACGGCTGCAGAAAAGGAGGAAGTCATGGAGGGATTGTCTACTGAGTCTCTGTGGGTGGATGTTAGAAACAGGAAGGGGTCAATAACTCTATTGGGTGTTTTTTATAGACCACCCAATAGCAACAGGGACATCGAGGAGCAGGTAGGGAGACAGATTCTGCAATGGTGCAGTAATAACATGGTCGTCGTGATGGGGGATTTTAATTTCCCCAATATTGATTGGCATCTCCTTAGAGAGAGGTGTTTAGATGGGGTGGAGTTTGTTAGGTGTTTTCAGGAAGGTTTCCCAGCACAATATGTAGATAAGTCCACAAGAGTGGGAGAGCATTTTGGAGATAGTGATCACAATTCTATCACCTTTACCATAGCATTGGAGAGGGATAGGAACAGACAAGATAGGAAAGCGTTTAATTGGAGTGAGGGAAAATATGAAGCTATCAGGCAGGAACTTGGATACATAAATTAGGAACAGAAATTCTCAGGGAAATATATGGCAGAAATGTGGCAAATGTTCAGGGGATATTTGTGTGGCGTTCTGCACAAGTACTTTCCAATGAGACCGAGAAAGGATGGTAGGGTACAGGAATCGTGGTGTATAAAGGTAGTTGAAAGTCTAGTCAAGAAGAGAAAAAAGCTTACTAAAGGTTCAAAAAACTAGGTAATGATAGAGATCTAGAAAATTATAAGGCTAGCAGGGAGGAGCTTAAGAATGAAATTAGGAGAGTCAGAAGGGGCCACGAGAAAGCCTCGGTGAGCAGGATTAAGGAGAACCCCAAGGCATTCTACAAGTATGTGAAGAGCAAGAGGATAAGACGTGAGAGAATAGGACCAATCAAGTGTGACAGTGGAAAAGTGTGTATGGAACTGGAAGAGGTAGTGGAGGTACTTAATGAATACTTTGATTCAGTATCCACTACAGAAAAGGACCTTGGCAATTGTAGGGATGACTTACAGCGGACTGAAAAGGTTGAGCATATAGACATTAAGAAAGAGGATGTGCTGGAGCTTTTGGAAAGTATCAAGTTGGATAAGTCACCGGAACAGGACGAGATATACCCCAGGCTACTGTGGGAAGTGAGGGAGGAGATTGCTGAGCCTTTGGTAATGATCTTTGCATCATGAATGGGGACGGGAGAGGTTCTAGAGGATTGGAGGGTTACAGATGTTTAGATTTAAATTTACAAATGTTTGTAGATTATGAGAACACTCAGTTCTCTTTTATTGTCATTTAGAAATGCATACATGAATTAAGAAATGATACAATGTTTCTCCGGAGTGATATCACAGAAAACAGGACAAACCAAAGACTAACACTGACAGAACCACATAATTATAACATATAGTTACAGCAGTGCAAAGCAATACCATAATTTGATGAAGAACAAACCATGAGCATGGTAAAAAAAAGTCTCAAATTCCCCAAGTTGATCGACTCCTGAGTCCCCGATAGCAGGCGGCAAAAGGGAGAAACTCCCTGCCATAAACCTCCAGGCACCGTCAACTTGTCGATGCCTTGGAAGCAGCCGACCACAGTCGACACTGAGTCCATCCATCTGAAAACTTTGAGCCTCTGACCAGCCCGTCTGATACAGCCTCCCAAGCGCTATCCTCTGCTGAGCACCTTCAACCTAGCCCCGGCTGCTGAAACAAGCAAAGCTGAGGATTCGGGGCCTTCTGCTCCAGAGGTTCCAGTTACCACACAGTAGCAGTGGCAGCGAAGCGGGCATTTCAGAAGTTTTCCAGATGTTCCTCCATACTCTCACATCTGTCTCCATCAAATCAGAACTGTGCATGGTCCCCTACTTGACAGATTACAGATATGATTCACCAGAGAGGTCGCGCTGCCATCTTCTCCTCCTCCTTATTGTTGTTCCCTTATTCAAGAAAGGGAGTAGAGAAAGCCCAGGAAATTATAGACTAGTGAGACTTACTTCAGTGGTTGGTAAGTTGATGGAGAAGATCCTGAGAGGCAGGATTTATGAACATTTGGAGAGGCATAATATGATTAGATTTAGTCAGCATAGCTTTATCAAAGGCAGGTCGTGCCTTACAAGCCTGATTGAATTTTTTGAGGATGTGACTAAACACATTGATGAAGGAAGAGTAGTAGACGTAGTGAAAATGGATTTCAGCAAGGCATTTGATAAGGTACCCCATGCCAGGCTTATTGAGAAAGTAAGGTGGCATGGGATCCAAGGGGACCTTGCTTGGTGGATCCAGAATTGGCTTGCCCACAGAAGGCAAAGAGTGGTTGTAGATAGGTCATATTCTGCATGGAGGTCAGTGACCAGTGGTGTGCCTCAAGGATCTGTTCTGGGATCCCTTCTCTTCATGATTTTTATAGAGCCGAGAGGTAATGTTACAGCTTTATAGGACCCTGGTCAGACTCCACTTGGAGTACTGTGCTCAGTTCTGGTTGCCTCACTACAGGAAGGATGTGGAAACCGTAGAAAGTGTGCAGAGAATATTTACAAGGATGTTGCCTGGATTAGGGAGCATGCCTTATGAGAATAGGTTGAGTGAAATTGGCCTTTTCTCCTTGGAGCGATGGAGGATGAGAGGTGACCTGATAGAGGTGTACAAGATGATGAGAGGCATTGATTGTGTGGATAGTCAGAGGCTTTTTCCCAGGGCTGAAATCACTAAGACGAAAGGGCACAGTTTTAAGGTGCTTGGAAGTAAATGCAGAGGAGATATCAGAGGTAGGTCTTTTACGCAGAGAATGGTGAGTGCATGGAATGGGCTGCCGGCGATGGTGGTTGAGGCAGATACAATAGGGTCTTTTAAGGGACTCCTGGATAGCTACACGGAGTTTAGAAAAACAGAGGGCTATGGATAACTCGAGATAATTTCTAAAGTAAATACATGTTTGGCACAGAATTGTGGGCTGAAGGGCCTGTATTGTGTTGTAGGTTTTTCAATGTTTGTAGAATTCTATCTAGAAGCAGCTCTCCGTGGAATTGTTTTTAGTTCTTCTACTTCTCATTTACCACATTAGCAATGTCATCAGACTTTCTTGGAGGCAATTTATGCAATAATTAACATCTGCCCTATTCAGACTAAAAGCACATGCAACATGTTGCCAAACTTATGAAGCAGTACTTGAAGCATAGTTGGCCAGCAGCATAGTGGTATCCTCTCTGGACTTTGAGGCGAGTAGTCATGGGTTCAAATCTGGCTGGCTCCTTGCACACTTTCCACCCGTGCTGGGTTGAGCATTGAGCTAGCAAATCGGCCTTGCAAAATAAAAGATAAAAATGCTAAATAAATGGCAAGATTGGGCATTTTTGTATTATATATTTTGGTTTCCTTAGATCTCTTGGATTCAATTTGTAATTTTTTCACAACCTCTCTTTAGTGTTTCAATGAAGCATTTTGGAGCCCGCAGTATTTAATCGTCCCTGATCTGTCACAGTGTTCCAGAGTCTATGTATGGTTTTATATCATTTTATTAGACCAGAAAGATGATTTTGAGGAATCTAAAGGGTTAAGAGTTCTGTGGTGAGGGCTCACATTCCAGCTCTCAAGAGGCATTCACAATGGGAAGCACCAACCCAGTAATAAGTGTGCATGGCATATCTGCATGCATATTAGGGTGCTCAGCATGTGAGAAATTCAGATTCAAATTTATTTATCATATGTACATTGAAACATGCAGTACAATGAAATGTATTGTTTGCATTAACAATTTTGTTAATGTGTTGTTTGCATTAATAACTAGCACAACCTAAAGATGTGCTGGGAGTAGCCTTCAAAATTCCCCACATATTCCAGTGCTAACACAGCATGACCACAGTGCTTAGTAGAACAGCACAGAACTCAACAAGCAACAAAACAACAACAATAAACCCCTTTCACCCTAACCTCCACCTACTCAGTCAGACAGTCTTTCAATTCAAGGACAGGTCTCTGGGCTTTCAATTCACTTGTGAATAATGGACTTCCAGCTTCCTCAGTCTTGGCCTTTGGGCTTCGACTTCTGTTCAGTCTTCAGTATTGAACCCAGGACCAGCAGATACTGGAACCACAAACTCCATGTCATGGTGCAGTCCATGAAGCCCACATTCCGGTTCACGGACTGATCCATCGATTCTTATTCCAGGTTTTCCGGTTTTCCCTTGTTCTGTTGGTGCCTTAATTGAGGCACATGATTCTCATTTTTGGCTGGCTACATAAATAGCTCCTAGGTTCAGCTTCACTGGTTGGACTGTTCCCTTACCTTTCCTTCTGTAGCCCTTGGCTGTAGCCTCGCCCGTGTCCTCGCTTATTCTTGCCGTCAAGTTCTACTGCTGGAGTAAGACTGGAGCCTTGCTGTGTCTAGATAAAGAACTGTCTTTCGTTGTTTGGAACTGTCTCTGTGTCCACGCCTTTGCTAGGTAGGTCCAGCCATTTGCTGCTACATTGTGTTGGGAACCGTCTGTGTCCACGCCTTCGCTATGCAGGTCCGGCCATTTTGCCGCTACCTTGTGTTGGGAACCGTCTAGTCGTGTTCAGCATTCTGTGTATGAGTTCTGGCCCTACATTCTGTTCCCAAGGAGGGATACCGGCTCTGTGTTCTGCGTTCCTGTCTCCCAAGACCGTGTTCTGCGTTGCTATCTCCCAAGACCAAGTTTTGGTGTCCTCATCCAGTTCTGGTCCCACGTCCTGCCACCACGTCCAGTCCTGTTGCCTTGCCATATCTTGTCCTCACCTAGATCCAGAGTCCAAGCCCGAGTCAAGACCCAGGTTCTGGGTCCCTGTCCAGTCTCTGGCTCGGAGTCTTTGTCTAGGTTCTAAGTTCCTCATCCAAGTCCTGCTTTCCTAGTCTAGTCCTAGCCCAGGCCCTATATCCTAGTCTCGTCCAGGGCCTGTGTCTTGTCCAGCGTCACTTCTTCACCACTTCCTTGCATTCTTGACACACCTAGTCCTGTTCCTAGTACTTCAGTGTCAGTGTCTGTGTCTTGCATTTGTGTCTGCCTCACAACGCCCACCTTATGACACTCCAGGTTTGTCGATTTACCTGGGGGGGGGGCGGTGTCACTGGATCTGATTCTCCCTGCTTGATTGGACATCTGATCCTTGGACTTGCCAACCTGGGGGGCGGGGGGGGGTGTTGTCCTGTAAATCTGCTGGACTACCAGCCCTCGTTCTCGCTAGTCTTCATCCATAGTGCTTGCCAGCCCAACATCTATGCATTTCCTTCATCACCTATCTACGTCGCCAGCTTTTGCAAACAGAGCATGTAGAGAAGGCCTGGACTTCAGAGTGATCTCTCGCTCATCCACATCCTTGACCCTGTTCTCTACCTCCCCTTTCTGGCCCGAAAACAATCCTTACAAACTAAAATGCTAACAAATCAGACTGCCAGTACTTATCACATTTAAATCTTTCTATTCCAAACAATGAGCGTCTCCCTTGAAATATTAACTATGTATTATTCTTCCATAAATGCTATTCATTCTGTAGAGGGTTTCCAGTATTTTCTGATATTGCTTAAGATTTCCCGCACTTACAGTGATTTGTTCATTTTTTGATGACTTTGTTTTTTTCATATTTCATTTTTTTGGGGCATCTATAAATATTCATAATTCTTGATAGTTATAAAGCCAGTGAAGCTGGGATAGATTCTTCCAGTTCTCTGTGGATAATCTATGGATAACCACAGAACGGTTTTAGTCCATTTGCATGATGCCTTTATATCAGATGAAATACCGTGGTTCAACATGTTGGATTGCCATTGGGAAATACCGAGAGGTATTCGGGCGAGGGGAGGAGCTTGAGAGCACTTTATTAATGTGAGACAATTGCTTCGAGATTTAAAGAACCTGCTGCATGCAGTGGACGGCTCGACATCCCCTGGTTTGGTAGTGAGTAACCATGACATTTGAAATGCCCGTGCTCCGGGTTTCTGCGGAATAAAGTATGCCATGATTGAAATGATATTGTACAGTGCAATCTTTATCAGCCGCCTGCGATTTCACTTACTTTATGCCATGAACAGATTTAGTTAATGCTGCGGCTCTCTGCTCTATACTAGTCTTGACTAAAATTGAATAAACGTAAAATCAGCCAAAAGACTTAAAACGTCGGAGATCCTTTTTATTGTCGTTTAAAGCTTTACCTAGACGGAAATACGCGGTCTTGTAAGTAATTAGGGTTTATGATTAAACGAAAGTACTTACTTGGAACGAATGGACCCGTCTTTGTAAAACCTCACAGCGATTCAGGTTCCGGGCTGTCACTTGCCAATGTAGGTCAAGGTTGCGGATTCGTTGTTCGTTCCCTACGAAAGGGTTTATGGAATTGTACCGCTCCTTTCTGTCCGTGCGCCTACGAAGGATACGAGTTGCAATTTACTGTAAATGCACTCACCCAATCGCGGTCCTCAGTGTGAGTAATCCTTATTTAGTAAGTTGCTTCTTATTAGCTGGGAGTATTAGGGAGTTCACTGTCCTGTCTACGGACTGCGGAGGAAAGAACTATTCTCTTCCACGAGTCAGGTGTGGAGCACGTAGTTTTAGGTTCAGTGTAAAAAGGGGTTCAGACAGTTCAATGGATGGAAACAAAACCAGTACTTGGTGAAACAGCAAGAACATGATTTTCATTTGCTCTTATTATGCAGACAGACTTAGACTGGCTTCTCTTGGGCTCATACAAATACATTCTTACTGTTTTAGGCAATATGAAACCCGAATGCACATTTACCGAATCAAGATGAGAACAGCGATCAAACAGGTTGTCTTACAAAAAAAATTATAACATCGACCCGAAACTACGCAGGTTAGCATACCGATAAAGGGTCGCATTTTTCACCGAATATAACTCGAAATCAACATGAAGTTCCCTTGAAAGGACACACACAGCAGAATAACGACAACATAATTAAAATATAACTGAAAATGTATACAGCTCTATTCTCGTCAAAGCACCTCAACGAAATTTATACCAGTGATTTTTTTTTGGCAGTATTATTGCACAGAGCACAGCGGTTCTATCCCGAGGGTATCTCGGGGCCCCGCAGCCTTTGGTCCCAATTGTGCGTTTCACTGAAGTCCTAAAGATAATTAAAAGATAAACTGGTCGATCAGTTGTTTCTGGTATCATAGCTGAAGGAAAACTCTTTCCATTAACCAACTGGGATAGTCAATTCCATTGGAATTAACTTCTGAGTTACATGTTGGCAAAGTTTCGATCTCCACCAACATCTTCGGAGATGATAAAGCATGCAAAAGCATCTTAAAACATAATTCCTTTGGTGCTCGAGCTCAAATTTGCTCAAGTTTTGGTATGAAGATTGAACCCAGACTTTTTGACTAACAGGGAACTGCTGTGACTTGTTACAAAAAATGGAAATCCAAAACGAAGCAGCAGGAGTTGGAAAGCTAAAAAAAACACAAAATGCTCAAAAGAAAATCGACTTGGGGTCTCCGGAGGAAGAACATTTGTTACAGCTGAGAACTTCTGGCTTTTAAAATGAATTACTCTCGCCATGGGATTGACCGTGCTTTCAAATTGCCATTATTTCCCCCAGTTATTCTGCCATCACATCTGTTCTACCTTTCCTCTCCAGATTCCAACTAGTTATTGCTTCCTGAATCAATGTCTGTTATTCACATAATTTGATATTTATGTCTTTAAAATCATGTTTTTGTTTCACTGCAGCACTGAAGGAACTCAAATTCTGTCGCTGTGTTGCTGTTAAAGATATTGCTGTGTTGATTACATTTGTTTTAGTCTAAACCTTGCCCGCGATGGTCATCCTCAATTTCTGTGCCTCTTTGTCCTTCTTTCCTTAAAAAGGCACCCATGGCCATGATTTTATTGTTTTAGAAAATCTCTCCTTTTAAATTCAATTTTAATTTTGTTTACTATGAGGCATTTTGGGATGATTCCGTTAAATGTTACAGCTTTATTCCTATGATAAAGGTCAGTGGTAACTGATTTGTAAAATATGTCTTTTTCAGGAAAATGCCTTGGGTTTCTTTCAGCATGAGGCATTTAGCTATTGCAGCATTCCTTCTGATTGTGCAGGTGTATGTCACCAACTCTCAGCAGAGTGGTATGTATCTAATTGTATATGGTTTTAAAAAACAATTTGTAATTAATTTAAAAAATACATAAATAGCCATCACAGATGTTTTTGTTACAGTCAGCATGGTGTATATTTCAGAGAAAAAAAAATTAGCCTTACTTATGGGATTAGAGATGAGACACAGTCAACCAGTTGTTTCTGTCTGCTTCCTGAGGAATGCAAATTTTGAGTAACACCTATGTATCTGGAGCTAGCGTTGTGGAGCTCATTCAAATCTCATTAATTGTGTGTGGTAGTTAACTGTAAAGTGGTTAAGACTGACTAGTGAACAGACACACACACACACACACACACACACACACCTAATGCTTCGCTAAAGCTATTTAAAATGCTTTCTATGCCATGAATGTTGGGACAATTTATCACCCCAGCTGTATTTCTCCCTCATGCCTGTTTCATGTACATAGTTAACATTTTTGTACTTTAGTCATTGTATAAACATTGGATAGCCTGTATATTTCTCCTGTCTAGATGTGACTATGTTATAGCTCTTTCCTGTTGAACCTGACTATAATTTTAAAGAAATCAATCAATACATCCTCTCATTAGGAAAAATGTTGCATCTAGACATTTAATGGTTTTATAAGTAAAAGAAAACTAATGCAACATTGTCATTTGTGGCTGGGTTAAGTTCTTTCTTCAAAATCTTTAGTTAGTTGTTACATTAAGATTATTTATCTTATGAGTAACAATAAAACATGGAGAAAGAGATCTGGACTTGACCCAGGAGAGAATACTGAGCTATATCCTTTAGTTTAAACTAACTAAATTCATTCTATAAATGAAGGAAGTATTAAGAAGCATTTCCAACCCTAATGCAAGCATTAGATGTGATGTACCATTCAGGAAAGTACAGATGGCTTGAAAAGATTGCGTCTTCAAAAAAAAGAACAAAATAACAAATTCAATAAGTCTTTTAAGTCATTGTGATGCAGTTCTTATATTTGTTTCAACTTCCTTTCTCACTTTGGGCTTTTAATAGGAAGTAATATTCTCAGTTTCCCTTGCTTTCCAGCTTTCTTCAGAACTGTTGTATATCCTAAACACTTTGTGGTCAATGAGATGATTTTGTTATGTCTCTGTGATAAACACTTGATGTTTTTCATTTATTTTGAAACAGAGTTTAAGAAAGTTTAGCTCAAGATGGTGGCCAAACTAATAGAGAGGATTCTCAGGGACAGGATCTAGAAACAGAATTTAGAGACACAGTCTTATTAGGGAGTGTCACAATGGCTTTGTGAGTGTAGGTCATGTCTCGCGAGATTCGGTTTTGAAGAAGTGACATAACAAATTGTTGGAAGTAGAGTGGTGGATGTGGTGTTTACAGATGTAAGTAAGGCGTTTTACAAAGTTTTCCGTGGTCAGCTCATCCAAAAAGTCATGAATCATGGGATCCATGTAAACTTAGCTGCTTGTATTTAGAACTGACTTTCCCACAGAAGTCTGAGGATAGTAGTAGGTGGAATGTATTCTGCCTGGAGGTCAGTGACTAATGGTGTTCTGCAGGGATGTGTTCTTGGACCACTGCTCTTTGTGAGTTTTGTAAATGACTTGGATGAGGAATTGGAAGGCTGGGTTAGTAAATTTGCATTGGACACAAAAATTTGTGTATTGCAGATAATGTTGAAGGTTGTTGTAGGTTACGATGGGATACAGAATGGATGCAGAGCTGGGCAGAGAGGTCTTAGATAGAGTTCAATCTCAAAAAGTGTGGAGTGATATACTTTGGAAGATTGAACTTGAAGGTTAATGGTGAGATTCTTAATGGTGTGGAGGAACAGAGGAATCTTGAGGTCCACATCCATTGATCTCTCAAAGTTTCTGGCGAGTTGATAAAGTGGTTAAAAAGGTGTATGGTGTGTTGGCTTTCATTAGTTGGGGGATATTCTGTAGTTTGAGAACCATGAGGTAATGTTGAAGTTCTTAAAACCTGTTCTCAGCCAACATTTAGAGTATTGTATTTAGTTTTGGTTGTCTAATTATAGGAAGTAGGTGGAAGCTTTAGAGAGGTTGCATGAGAGATTTACAAGGATGCTGCCTGGAATAAAGAACATGTCTTATCAGAAAAGGTTGAGCAAGCTAGGGACTTCTCTTTGGGTCCAAGGAGGATAACAGGAAACTTGATATAGCCATATAAGTTTATGAAAGGCATCGTTAGAGTGGACAGTCAGCAGTTTTTTTCACAGCATGGCAATGCTGAGTGGAGGAAAGTTTAGGGGAGATGTCAGAGGACTGTGTTTTACACAGAATGCCTGGAACAGAGGCAGATATGTTCGGGACATTCAAACACGCTTAGACAGGCACATGGATGTAAGAAAAATGGGTTGTGTAGGAGAGAACGGTTAGATTGATCATGAAGTACAGTCTTATAGGTTGGTGCAACATCATGGGCCTGCAGGTCTATAGTGTGCTGCACTACGTTCTAAATTTTACCACTGAACAGTGATATAGTAACAAAGTTGAAAATATGTGTTTGAAGAAAGGTGGACTATGCCAGTGTCATAGTTGAATACTTAAGCTTTTTCTATAATTACTTCAGTGCTTTGAATGAACCTTGTTATAATCACATGAATGAGAATGGGAAGAATTGAAAAATCAATTGGAAAGCCTATTGGGGAAATGGTAATTATACAATGCAATTCAAAATCAGTGCAAATGCATTAGATCACAGAAGACTCTCTTTCTAGTTTTCACCATTGGAAAAATATACGCCACGTCCTTTTGATAGTTTCTTGTTGATCTCTTATAAGATCTGGGCGTAGTCCGGCTTTAAATGCCATCTTTATTTGTCTTTAAGATTTTGGTGTTGAGTTACTGGGATTGCTCCAGTCTATATGGTGAATGAATTCTGCTGAGGAGCTGAAAGAAACTTACCAGTAATGGTGAAGTAACAGTGATCTATTTACAAGTTAACATGGAGTGTGTCTTGGAGGATAGCTTGCAGGTGGTGTTGCATGCATAAACCTGCTACCCTCAATTTCCTAGTTGGTGGTTTGCGGGTTTTGAAGATGCTTTAGAAGTAATAACTACTCTTGAAGTACACATTGTAAATGCCTAATACTGAGGTAACGGAAGGAATGGATATTTGAGATAGCACTTGACATTATAAGCAAATGATGTCATTTTGTGTAAAGTGATGTTGCGTCTCAGGAAAGCAGTTGGACTGCACTTTGCCGGTGGAGTTAAGAATGTTCTATCACAATTGTGCTTACAAGATGTTGGGAAGTCATAATATTAAACATCTGGCATTGGATGCTTAAATTCTAGCTTGTTTCCGTGGCTCCATATTTATTGGTTGCTCCAGTTGAGCTCATGCTTAATGCTTTCTCCAGAATATTGATATTTAGGCTTTCAGCTATGGAGATGTTGTTAAATGTTCGAGTTGGAGGCAATGGGGCATTCTTAATGGAGAGTGTAGTAGTTGGATTCATTTCTGTTGAAGGAAAAAGCCAGATGCTAGTATTGATGTGAATGATTGCCATTTCACTACCTCCGAGTGGACACATTTCCAGGATTTATGAAGGTGCCCTTAGATGGCTGTAAGGTAAACTCAATGCCATCATTTGCAAACAATCACATTGCTCAATCTTACATGGAATGAAGACCCAATTTTGAAGCACGTTAGGACCAATCTTCCTATGGTGTTTCAGGGGTGAATTATTTCTAACTATCAGGAACTATTACGATTTTCATCAGGCATGATTCCAGTCAAAGGAGATACTAATACTCATTGACTTCAATTTTGCTTAGACTCTTTGATACCACATTTGTCAAGGAATATCAGTCTGATATAAAATTCAGCTCTTTAGCCAAATCGGAGATCTGGAGGAATATCTATTTCCTTAAAAAATGAAGTCGCCAATGCATCAATGCACCAACACTCTGAACAACTTTCCACTGTGGATGTGTAAACAGCAAGTCATGCTCAGATAACACACACAAAACAAAATGCTGGAAGAACTCAGCAGGCCAGGCAGCATCTACAGAAAAGAGTAAACAGTCGACGTTTTGGGCTGAGACCCTTCTTCAGGACTGAAGGGTCAACTGCTTACTCTTTTCCATTGGCACTGCCTGGCCTTCTGAGGTCCTCCAGTATTAATTTTTGTGTGCGTTTCTTGGATTTCCAGCATCTGCAGGTTTTCTCTTGTAAGTAATGCTCAGATTCTACATACATTGTGCAATGACTAACTTCAAACAGAAGGCATTCACACTATCTCCTCTTGATAAGCAAAGCATCATTGCCAGATCCTTTATAGCCACATTCTGATGGAGCAGAAACTTAGATTTAAATTACCTTAATTTGTTACGTGTGTACATCAAAACATACGGTGAAATGTGGTGCTTGCGCCAAATCAATTCAGCAAGGATTTTGCTGGGCAGTCCACAAATGTTGCCACACTTCCAGCTCCAAGACTGCATGCACACAACTCACTAACCCTAATTGAAAGTCTTTAGAACGTAGGAGGAAACCAATGTGGTCACGGGGAGAATGTACAAATTTCTTGCAGATAGCAGTGGGGATCAAACTCTGGTCCTACAGTAGGTAAACAACAGGAATTCTGCAGATGCTGGAAATTCAAGCAACGCACATCAAAGTTGCAGTCGACTGCACCTCTTCTTAGAGATGCTGCCTGGCCTGCTGCATTCCTACAGTAGGTGTTGTACCGTATTGTGCTAACCGCCACACAACTGTGCCTCCCTAGAGTAACTGGACTAGCTAAAGAGCTACAGAGTATGTAAGAGATCAGAAGCTAGTATTCTGTGGCAAACAACCTACCTCCTCACTGAAGGAGGGAGTAAGTCCAAAGTGCGATAGACAATTCCTTCTCTAACCTTAAAGAGTTTTGCTTATGTTTGTTTTGGGAATGTGAGCATCACCAGAAAGACCAGCATTTATTTCCCATTCCAAAGAACACCTGAGAAGCTGGTGCTGAGCACCTTTAACCACTGCAGTCCTACTGGTAATGACAGTTCCACAAATCAACAGGGTCTCGGCCTGAAGTATCGATTGCTTTTTTCCATAGATGCTGCCTTTCTTGCTGAGTTCCTCCAGCATTTTGTGTGAGTGTGTTGCTTGGATTTTCCAGCATCTGCAGATTTTCTCTTATTTGTGATACTTTCACCATTCTGTTGGACAGGGAGTTCTGGGACCCTGCTCAGTCATAGTGAAGGTTCAGCAATATATTTCCAAATCAGGACAGTGTGCAAACACGTGGGGAAAATGCGGGTGGTAATGTTCCTACATATCCACTGCTCTCCTTTATCTTGATGGTGGAGGTCATGGGTTTGGAACGCACTGTCAGACCGGCCTGGGTGAATAACTGATGATGTGCACTCATCCAGTGAGCACTGATGGTGGAGGAGTTTATGATGGTTGATGGTAGGCTGATTTGTCCTGGAGAGTGCAGGATTTTTTTTTTGACAGCTGTCAGAAATGCACTCATCCAGCAGATGGAAGATGTTGCATCACACTACTCCCTGGTGTCATGCCCCTGGTTTGAAGGCATTAGGGGTCAGAATGTAAGTCGCTTGCTGCAGGATACCCAGCCTCACGGTTGTTCTCAAAGCTATGATATTTAAGTGGCTAGTGCATGAGGTTGTGGGCCATGGTGATGCTGGTGGGGGAGTTTGGCAATGTTAATGCCTTTTCACATCATAGATGGATGGCTAACTTTGCTTAGTTGTTAGATTGTTAGATTGTTAGATCTTTGTTAATTGTTAGATATCTGTGTCTGTTGTAGCATGAATATTACTTGTCATATACCAGTCCATTCCTGGATGTTGTTTGGGTGTTGCTGTATTCAGGCAGGAGCCTCTTCAGATGTTGAGGAACTGAACTTAATGTAATCATCCGAGACATCCCACTTTTGACCTTATGATGAATGGATTGTCAATGATGAAGAAGCTGGAAATGGGCAATCACTCAAGGGTAATTGTCCAATAACCACAGCTATTTTCCTCTGTGCAAGTGGAGTATTTTCCCTTTGATGTCCAATGCCTTTCATGTCACTCTCTGTCATTTTGTCAAGGGTTTTAACTCTAATGCCACTTTTAGAATTGAGAACTCTGGACTATGTTGGGAAGTCTAGTGGTCCTGGGAAATTCCTGAGCATTGATAAGTCAGCTCTTGGCAGGTAAGTGTTATGTAATAGCACTGTTGGTGACAGTTTCTATCACTTTGCTCATGATTGAGAGTAGATTGATTGAGTAGTAATTACCTGAATTGGATTTGTCCTGTAGTTTTGTAGCAGAACATGCCTGGTTAATTTCTTCACATTATCAAATAGAGGCACTTCACTCCTGATCTTTGCAATAACTTTAAGTTCACCGGCCCTGATTGTCTCATTTTTCACTATCGATGTCCAGTCCATATACACTTCCATCCCTCATCAGGAGGGTCTTAAAGTTCTCTGTTACTGTACTTTCTGGACAACAGACCCAACCAGTTCCACTCCACCACCACTCTCCTCTGAACTGGCCCCCACCCTCAACAGTTTCTCCTCTGGCTTCTCCCCCCTCCTTCAAATCAAAGGTATAGCCATGGGCATTCACATAGGCTCCAGTTATGACTGCCTTTTCATTGGCTTTGTGGAAGCTTTCACTGGCATTGCTGCCAATCCCTTCCTATGTTACAAAGACAACTGCATCGGTGCTGTTTCCTGCTGAGCTTATCAATTTCATCAACTTTGCCTCCAACTTCCTCCCTGCCCTCAAATTTACTTGATCCATATTTGACACCTTCTCCACTTTCTTGACCTCTCTGTCACCATCTCTGGAGACAGTCTATCTACTGATGTCTATTATAAATCCAATGACTCTCACAGCCACCTGGACTATACCTCTTCCCACTCTGCACTTGTAAAGAATGTCATTTCCTTCTCTCAGTTCCTCTGTCTCCACTGCATCTGCTCTCAGGATGAGGCATTTCATTCCAGAACAGCTGAAATGTCCTGTTTTTTCAAAAAAGGGCTTCCCTTCCTCCACCATCAATTCTGCCCTCACCCTCAGCTCTTCCATTACTTGCACACCTGCCTTCACCCCATCTTCCAGTTACCCTACCCAGGGTAGGGTTCCTCTTTTCCTCACCTACTACCCCACTGGCCTCTACGTCCAGCATATAATTCTCTGTAACTTCTGCCATTTCCAGTGGGATCTCACCACCAAACACATCTTTCCCTCCCTCCCACTTTCTGCAGGGATTGCTCCCTAAGCAATTCCCTTGTCCACTTGTCCCTCCCCACTGATATCCCTCCTGGCACTTATCCTTGCAAGCAGAACAAGTGCCACGCATGCCCCTACACCTCCTCCCTCACTACCATTCAAAGCCCTAAGCAGTCCTTCCAGGTGAGGAGACACTTCATGTGTGAGTCTGTTGGGGTCCTCTACTGTATCCAGTGCTGCCGGTGTTTCCTGCTATATACTGGAGAAACCCACTTTCATTCCACCTCCCTCAAAAAAGCAAGGTCTCCCACTGGCCACCAATTTCAATGCTACTTCCCATTCCCATTCCAACATGTCAGCGATATCTATTGCCGCAATAAGGTCATATTCAGGTTGGAGGAGCACCAACTTGTATGCCATCAGGGTAGTCTCCAACCTGATGGCATGAGCATTGATTTCTTGAACTTCTGATAAATTATGCCCACCCCTCTCCTTCACTAATCCCCATTCCTATTTCCCTCTCTCCTTATCTCCTTACCTGCTCATTACCTCCCTTCCCTTTCTTCCATGGTCTTCTGTCCTCTCCTATCAGATTCCCTCTTCTCTAGCCCTTCTTCTGTTTCACCAATCAAATTCCTAGTTACTTACTTCACCAACTCTCCCTTTCCTGGTTTTACCTATCACCTGCCACCTTGTGCTTCTTCCTCCTCTCCCTCATCCTTCTTATTTTGACTTCTTCCTTTCCTTTCTAGTCCTGATGAAGAGTCTAGGCCTGAAACGTCGCCTGTTTATTCGTTTCTATAGATGCTGCCTGACCTGCTGAGCATTTTGTGTGTGTTGCTTTGGATTTCCAGCATCTGCAGATTTTCTCATGTTACTGAATAGATGCCAGTGTTGCAACCAGAAAAGATTAACTACAGGCAGAAAAGATTAACTACAGGCAGAAAAGATTAACTACAGGCACATCTACAAGCTGCAGATGTTTGGTACTTCAGCTGGGATGTTGTATGGTCAGATAGAACTTGCATATCTCATTCTCTCATTCCTGTTTTAATATCATACATTTACCTTACATTCTACTTATCTGAGTTGCCCTGCAATATCCAACCCCCAGCACCACATTACTCCCATTTGTCCAGCCTATGATTCTCACTCGACTTTATCTCTAAGGATCTGCGGAACTATCTTCCTCCATCAAATAACCATCTACCACGTTCTGATCTGCCCATCACAACAGTGCAATTACCCATCGATCACACATCCCAACCCCATGCTGATAACCTATCTGTCGGCCAGCTCACTCTTCCACTGTTTCCAGTGGCTGATTTTCACCCCAATCATCCTACTAGGCTCCCACTCCAGTGAGCCGTGATTACTAACCCGATGTCTGATTCCTGGTTGTTAGTACCCTTCAGATCAATGCATCCAACCCTTTCACCCTTGTAGACTCTTGTCACGCTACCACTCATTCCAAACTGTAGAGATTTTCCTTTCCTGATTCCCTTTGAATTCCACACTGTATTAGTACCCAGCCCAACTGCTGCATTTCCTGTATGCCTGCAAAATTAGGAAAAAAGTCAGTGATCCATTCAATCCGAGCAACTGGGTTCTCTCTGGCAAAGCATCGTAGAAGGAAATAGGGAGGGTGTTAACATTTTGGTTAGCCATGGTAAAGCTAACTGCTGTTCAATGCTCATCCATGCTAACTATATCTATAGGCATCTGTTAGTCTCATGAGACCATGGATTTGTGCCTGGACAAGGTCGTATGGAAGACCGGCAGTTGCCCATGCTGCAAGTCTCCCCTCTCCATGCCACCGATGTTGTCCAAGGGAAGGGCACTAGGGCCAATACAGCTTAGCACCGGTGTCATTGCAGAGCAATGTGTGGTTAAGTGCCTAACTCAAGGACACAACATGCTGCCTCAGCTGAGGCTCGAACTAGCAACCTTCAGATCATTAGACCAATGCCTTAACCACTTGGCCTTGTGCTAACTATATCTATGCTTGGAAGAACAGCTGAAACTTCATCATGAGAGGTTTCTGCACCGACCATTCTTTAGAGTTAAATTTCCTTTCTGTTTAGTCCAACCTATGTAGGTCCACTTGACTAAATCACAAAATCATTCTGCAGTAAAGCCATGTCAGAGAGGAAAAGAATCGTGTGATAAATCATCATCGAATTCAATTTTGGACATAATGGACGGAATCATGCTCATTTTGTCTCAGCAGAGTACTTCATCCCAGTTTGTCCCTTTGCTCATTCAAAACTCCGCTGATTAGCTTTATTGACCTCCCCAATCTCAGAGGTAGGCAGGGAGGCAATGTTAGGCAGGGTCGTTTTATAATCTATTCAAAGGGATTTATGTATTCCAAGAAAAAAAAATATTTTGATTTAATAACAAATTGATATGTTAACAAAAATTAATAAAATTAGTTTGATTATTTAGAGCAGGGGTCCCCAATCTTTTTTGCAGTGCGGACCGGTTTCATGTTGACAATATTCTTGCGGACCGGCTGACCCGGGGGGGGGGGGGTGGGGGGGGGGAGTGCGGGATGGTTGCCAACGGACAAGAGTAGCAGTCAAATACACATCAAAGTTGCTGGTGAACGCAGCAGGCGAGGCAGCATCTCTAGGAAGAGGTGCAGTTGATGTTTCAGGCCGAGACCCTTCGTCAGGACTAACTGAAGGAAGAGTAAGGGATTTGAAAGTTGGAGGGGGAGGGGGAGATCCAAAATAATAGGAGAAGACAGGAGGGGAAGGGATGGAGCCAAAAGCTGGACAGGTGATAGGCAAAAGGGATACGAGAGGATCATGGGACAGGAGGTCTGGGAAGAAAGACAAGGGGGGGGGAACCCAGAGGATGGGAAAGGGGTATATTCAGAGGGACAGAGGGACAACTTGCCGAGGCACAGCGACAACTCGCGGATACCTCCTCTTATTTACCCCTCGATCGTGACCCCACTAAGGAGCACCAGGCCATTGTCTCCCACACCATCACTGACTTTATCCGCTCAGGGGATCTCCCATCCACTGCTACCAACCTTATAGTTCCCACACCTCGCACTTCCCATTTCTACCTCCTACCCAAGATCCACAAACCTGCCTGTCCTGGCCGACCTATTGTCTCAGCTTGCTCCTGCCCTACCGAACTCATTTCTGCATACCTCGACACGGTTTTATCACCCCTCGTTCAATCCCTTCTGACCTATGTTCGTGACACTTCTCACGCTCTTAAACTTTTCGATGATTTTAAGTTCCCTGGCCCTCACCGCTTTATTTTCACCATGGATGTCCAGTCCCTATATACTTCCATCCCCCATCAGGAAGGTCTCAAAGCTCTACGCTTCTTTTTGGATTCTAGACCTAATCAGTTCCCCTCTACCACCACTCTGCTCCGTCTAGCAGAATTAGTCCTTACTCTTAATAATTTCTCCTTTGGCTCCTCCCACTTCCTCCAAACTAAAGGTGTAGCTATGGGCACCCGTATGGGTCCTAGCTATGCCTGCCTTTTTGTTGGGTTTGTGGAATGATCTATGTTCCGTGCCTATTCTGGTATCTGTCCCCCACTTTTCCTTTGCTACATCAACGACAGCATTGGCGCTTTTTCCCTGCACGCATGCAGAACTCGTTGACTTTATTAACTTTGCCTCCAACTTTCACCCTGCCCTCAAGTTTACCTGGTCCATTTCCGACACCTCCCTCCCCTTTCTAGATCTTTCTGTCTCTGTCTCTGGAGACAGCTTATCCACTGACTCTCACAGCTATCTGGACTATTCCTCTTCTCACCCTGTCTCTTGCAAAAATGCCATCCCCTTCTTGCAATTCCTCCGTCTCCGCCGCATCTGCTCTCAGGATGAGGCTTTTCATTCTAGGATGAGGGAGATGCCTTCCTTTTTTAAGGAAAGGGGCTTCCCTTCCTCCACTATCAACTCTGCTCTTAAACGCATCTCCCCCATTTCACGTACATCTGCTCTCACTCCATCCTCCTGCCACCCCACTAGGAATAGGGTTCCCCTGGTCCTCACCTACCACCCCACTAGCCTCCAGGTCCAACATATTATTCTCCGTAACTTCCGCCACCTCCAACGTGATCCCACCACTAAGCACATCTTTCCCTCCCCCCTCTCTCTGCATTCCGCAGGGATTGCTCCCTACGCAACTCCCTTGTCCATTTGTCCCCCCCATCCTTCCCCACTGATCTCCCTCCTGGTACTTATCCGTGTAAGTGGAACAAGTGCTACACATGCCCTTACACTTCCTCCCTTACCACCATTCAGGGCCCCAAACAGTCCTTCCAGGTGAGGCAGCACTTCACCTGTGAGTCGACTGGGGTGATATACTGCGTCCGGTGCTCCCGATGTGGCCTTTTATATATTGGCGAGACCCGATGCAGACTGGGAGACCGCTTTACTGAACATCTAAGCTCTGTCCGCCAGAGAAAGCAGGATCTCCCAGTGGCCACACATTTTAATTCCACATCCCATTCCCATTCTGACATGTCTATCCACGGCCTCCTCTACTGTAAAGATGAAGCCACACTCAGGTTGGAGGAACAACACCTTATATTCCATCTGGGTAGCCTCCAACCTGATGGCATGAACATCCACTTCTCTAACTTCCGCTGATTCCCCACCTCCCCCTCGTACCCCATCCGTTATTTATTTTTATACACACATTCTTTCTCTCACTCTCCTTTTTCTCCCTCTGTCCCTCTGAATATACCCCTTGCCCATCCTCTGAGTCCCCCCCCCACCCCCCCGCCCCCGTCTTTCTTCCCTAGGCCTCCTGTCCCATGATCCTCTCGTATCCCCTTTTGCCTATCACCTGTCCAGCTCTTGGCTCCATCCCTTCCCCTTCTGTATTCTCCTATCATTTTGGATCTCTCCCTCCCCTCCCCCTCCAACTTTCAAATTTCTTACTAACTCTTCCCTTAGTTAGTCCTGACGAAGGGTCTCGGCCTGAAACGTCGACTGCACCTCTTCCTAGAGATGCTGCCTGGCCTGCTGCGTTCACCAGCAACTTTTATGCGTGTTGCTTGAATTTCCAGCATCTGCAGAATTCCTGTTGTTAGCAGTCAAATACGTCGCGTTTAACCAGAGAAAGACTACAATGACCATGAAGCCTTGCGCGGGCACCTGCCGATTATTTTTCTACAAATCGTTTTTGGCGATTCTGTTCGGAGGAGGGTGTTAATCACGACCGGAATATCGGTGATAAGTAGCTAATACACTCAATTTCGTTTCTAAAAGGCTTTATCTAACAAATTTAATATTAAACACATAGCTCATTTTCCTCGCATGAATTTAGCGATAAGTCAATTATCAGAGGGGGACAGGGGAGCTTGAAGTAAGTGTTGAACAAACTTCCAGTAGAAGTGTCAGAAGCAGGTTCGATATTATCAGTTAAAGAAAAATTGAACAGATATATGGACAGGAAAGTAATGGAGGGTTATGGGCTGAGTGCAGGTCGGTAGGACGAGGTGAGAGTAGCATTCAGCATGGACTAGAAGGGCAGAGATAGCCTGTTTCCGTGCTGTAATTGTTATATGGTTATATAAGTCAATAGCATCATAATATTTTGAGTAATGTTTGGATATTAAACACAGCGCACACTTTCCCCGTATGAACTTATAAAATCATTGCAACGCACCAATATCACTGAATCAGTGGGAGCCCTGGGCTTGCTTTCCTGCAACAAGACGGTCCCATCGAGGGGTGATGGGGGACAGCGATACTCGAGCGGGGTTCTTTATGTCCAGTCTAATCCGCAATTTAGTTTTTGTTACATTCATCGCAGAGATATGTTGGAAATGGAAGCAACGTTTTCGGTGCTTCCATGGTTATCTCGGGATACTGGGCCTTGACTTTGATCCAGAATGCCGGCAGAGATGTTATGTCAAACAGAATTTTCAGCCCGTCGTCATTTGCAAGCTCGAGGAGTTGATCTCCTTCCTGCGCTGACATGGACGACGCGCGCGTAATGGCTCAACAGTGCGCTTGACAGGGAATGAGGAAAGGTGCAGCTGACTCATATCGCCAAATCATATCGTTTCCTCGCGGCCCGGTAGCGCATCCTCTGCGGCCCGGTACCGGTCCGTGGCCCGGTGGTTGGGGACCGCTGATTTAGAGTTATCGTACTTTATCTGAAAGTTAAGCAGTTGCCTTTCCTTAAAGCATCAAACAAATGCAGCCGCTATTCCTCTGACTGAAGAAAGTAATTGAGATGAGCATCTGCCTTCCATCTTCACCATATCACTCTACTGCTGGGTTTAATAGTGATTGCAGTGGTGGAGCCAAAATGAGATGTGTCAAAATCTGTCCATCAGCATGTCCTTCCCTTGAAAGGTTATCATCAACATTATTCAGCCAAATGTAATTTCCAGCAGAAAGAAGTTAAAAAGCTTTTTGTTTTTTCTATTAGTTTGGAATCTCATTCTAAAAGTTGGCTGTGCCTTAAGCAGATAACACCATTTATTAATAATATTGCTAGCCTGTAAACAATTAACAGTTTTCTACAACACAGGCAAAATGCTGGAGGAACTCAGCAGGCCAGGCAGCATCTATGGAAAAGAACACAGTCGAAATTTCAGGCTGAGACCCTTTGGCAGGACTCAGCCCGAAACATCGACTGTATCTTTTCCTAGATGCTGCCTGCCCTGCTGAGTTCCCCCAGCATTTTGTGTGCTTTGCTTGGATTTCCAGCATCTGCAGGTTTTCTATTGTTTGTGAACAATTTTCTACATAAACTTATTGTGTATCTCTTATTTTAAATTGACAGCCAAGGATCAATACTATTCTGATATTGTATTCCTCGTGGATGGATCTCGAAATGTGGGACCAACTAGATTTCGATATATCAGAAACTTTATTTTGAAGATTGTTGATCAGCTGAACATTAGACCCAATAGATACAGGATTGGACTTGTTCAGTACAGTGGAGATACACGAACTGAATTCTTACTGAATAAATTTCAGACAAAAGAAGAGGTGACAAACTATTTACGGAGCAAATTCACCTTCAAGGGTGGAGCAGTACCAAGGATAGGACGCGGCATAGACTTTATGAACAGAAACCTCTTTGTCAATTCTGCTGGGAGCCGAAAAGATAAAGGTGTTCCTCAGATTGCCATAATTATTGCTGCTGCACAATCAGATGATAAAATTGATACAGCTGCAAAGGCATTGAAAGCCAATGGCGTGATGGCTATTTCCCTTGGTATAGGAAGGGCATCTGAAAGCGATCTGAACAAAATCGCCTTTATTCAAGCATACCCATTTGTAATCAAACTTGATCGCTTTGATCGTCTTGAGCTAGTTGCTGCTGAGATAGCCACTGCAATCAAAACAATAACGCAAAAACACTTCCTGCTAAAAGAGCTTGAAAAACCAGCAGGTAATGACTCTTTATTCTTTCAGATGCACACTTTTGTTGAAGATATTGGGACCCAAGCACTTCTACTGAGACTCATCACTACGAGTACTGCAATCTGAGGAGAAAAAGATCAAGTTAAATTGTCTCTTATTATAAAATAAATCATCTGCAATGTTTCCATTATTACTTTTGAATTTTTATTTTAATTTCAAGGAACAATTGCTTCAACCATTAATATTTGTGAAAAACTCAAAGATTAGCTAAATCTCAGCCATTTAATTAGGTAAACTTTTAATGATGTGTTAGCTTTAACTTTTTTTCCTACTGGTCCCTGTAACCTAAATTGGGGTCAGGCACACAGCAAAATTGAGTAATATGTTTAAAGTCTTTGGGTACTGGGCAGTTTGAGATACCAGTGCTTGAATAGTTAACACTGAGAGAAGATATATGAAGATGAGGTTCCCCAAATAATTTAGAACTATTTTCATGAAATGTCCTTGACATTTAGAAACATTAAAAGTTATGCAAAAGCTATCAAAATAAATTATCCTATTAAAATATAGTAAAAGAATTAAAAATTCTAAATGATTTGAAAAAGCTACACTTTAAGTAATATGTTTAAATTCTATTAACTTATAAATTAAAATATTCTGATATCAGAGTCTTAACTTATGTCATGCCAGAACATGGGCGACAATCTTCAACATGTTATAATTTTGAACAAATATTTCTTTGGGTCTCCCATGCCAACATCAGACAGCCCAATTTTACTTTCTGATATTTGTGGGCATCTTGAGCAGAAGCTAAAGGTTGTCTCTCAATGCTCCATATAGCACACACACTCAGTGTTCTTTTATTTACTAAATAGATATCTAGTCTTTTGGCAAATGCCACTGGATGAATTTACAATGTTTTCTTTATTTTCAGTGTGCCAAACTGCTTCAATTGCTGATATTGTTTTCCTTCTGGAGGAATCATTCGGAATTAAAGTAACAGACTTCCAGCTCATCCTCAATTTTCTGAAGAATTTCATCTCAGCACTTGATATTGGCTCAGAGAAAGTGAGAGTTGGTTTGATTCGGTATGGCGCAGGTCCAACACCAGAGTTTTTCTTTACTTCATACCAGAACAAGGATGACATTTTAAAACATGTCAATGCGATTAAGTTTACACCTGTTAGGAATGGAAAAATAAATGCAGGAGCTGCTCTGACCTATATAAGAGAGAATTTCTTTGAGTCATTGGTTGCTGGTAGCAGGCAAAAACAAGGAATTCCTCAAATTGCATTTATGATCACGCATGGAAACTTTGATGATGATGTCAAAAAGCCAGCTGCTGCCCTTCGACGTATTGGTGTTGTTGTATACACCTTAGGGATGCCAAACACCCAAAGCAGTGAGCTTACAAAAATTGCCTCATATCCTCCCGAAAACTTTGTTTTAAGTATACAGAGGTTTATAGATTTAGAAAATATCGAAAGAATTATCCAAAAGAAAATCTGTGTTGGGATCGTCCATCTGACATCAGTAAGATCAGAACAAACAGATCAACTACAGCAAAGTGAGTAGTATGTACATTAGTGAATTTTATTTGTATAGAAATTACATGAAGGGATACCCTTGCTTCTGAGTTCCCCAAATTGTTTAGAACCATTTTCATGAAAGCCAATAAGTTAATTTCTTGGGGGAAGTGGGGTAAACATGAACATGAGAAAGAAATTGGCTTACTACTACTACTACTACGACGTTGATTCAGGCCTAGGGTCAGGGCCTTGCCTTGCTACTGGTACCACGTAGCCCAGTACTACCTGTCTCAGGTCGGGTTGTCGGAGACTCAACCGGCACACCCCCTGGTGCTCTTCGGTTAACCAGGGAGGAGGGTGTGTAGGCACCCAGCAGGACTAAAAACAAAACCTGTCAAAAGACAGATAAACTCTTTGTGAGCCAACGGCCACCTACTGTCTGTGTGAGGAGTGGCGCACCACACAGTCTTTCGTTTCGTGCCTTGTAAGGCAAGGCAAGTTGGCTTAAGGTCAGATAAAAATTACTGGTTAATTTAGCATAAGGTCCATATCCCCCCATTCTCTGCATATTCATTTACCTACCTAAGAACATCTTAAACGCTCTATTGTATTGTCTTCATCACCACCCCAACAGTGTATTCCAGGCGCTCACCATTCTATGTGTAAAAAAAGATGTCCTGCACATCTTGTTTGAATGTGCCCCCTCTCATGCTAAATGTATACTCTCTATTATCAGATATTTTGACCCTGAGAAATGATATTGACTGTCCACTCGATCTGCGTCCCTCACAAAGTTACAAACTTCTATCAGATCTCCCCCCGGCCTCTGCTCCTCCGGTGAAAACAGCTCGAGTTTATCCATCCTCTCCTTATAGCACATGAAATGTCCATTAATCCAGGCAGCAGCCTGGTAAGCGTCTTCTGCACCTTCTCCAAAGCTACATCCTTCCTATAATGGGGCAACCAGAAATGAATGCAATTCTCCAGATGTGACCTATAAAAAAACTTTTATAAAGTTTTAACTTAGCTCCCTGACTCCTGAACCCAATGCCACAACTAATGAAGGTGAATATCCCACGTGCCGTCTTTACTACTCTAGTCACCTATGCAATTACTTTCAGGGAGCCTTAGAATTGTATCCCAAGATCCCTCCATACATCAGCTCCATTAAGGGCCCCGCCATTAACAGTGTACTGGCGCTTTACGTTTGATCTCCCAAAGTGCAAAACCTCATATTTGCTTGTATTAAGTTCCATCTGCCATTTCTCCAACCATATCTGCAACTGATCTAAACCCTACCATATCCCTTGGCAATCATCACCAATCTTTGTATCATCTGTGAACTTAATAACCATCCATATTTTCACACAGGCCACTTCACAAACAGTGAAAATCCCAGTACAAATCCTTGTAGAACACCACTAGTTACAGACTTCCAGCCAGAATAAGTCACATCAACCATTACCTTCTGATTTCTATGAATCCTAATGGCCAATTCACTGTGGATCCCACATGTCTTAATCTGATGAGCCTCCCATGAGGGATTTTGTCAAATGCTTTACTAAAACCCGAGAAGACAACATCAACAGTTCTACCTTCATCAATCACCATTGCCAAGTTTGAAAAGTACAACCAAGTTAGAAAGACACGATTTGTCCTACTCAAAGGCAAGCTGACTATCCCAAAATGGGCCATGGTTTTCAAATGCTGATAAATCCTATCCCTAAGAATCCTCTCCATTAGCAAAACTCACCCATCCAGAGTTTCCAGTATTTTCCCTTTCTTGAACAACCGAACGACATTAACTACTCATTAGTCCTCTAGGACATTTCTTGTGCAAGCAAAAACACAGAGATGTTGTTTAAAGTCCAGCATTCTCACCTCTTGCCTCTCTCAAACTGCTTTGTATCCTATCAGGCACTGTGGACTTATCCACCTTAGTGTCCCTTAAGAGACCCAAAACTACCTCTTTCTTCGTCTCTGCTAAAGTTACTGCGGATCTCACAGATCATTCGGAAGACAGAGAGCTTGATTGACAAGAGTTTCAGTGAGGCAGCGCCTCCTGAGTTGCTGGATATAGGCGAGGGAATGGGAATATACAGTCAGTGCAGGGTACTTAAATGGCCAATCCCCTCAATAACAAGTATGTCAATGTGGATACAGTTGTGGGGGATGACTTATGAGAGGAAAGCCACAGTCAGATCCCTGGCACTGAATCTGGTTCAGTGACTCAGAAGCAAAGTCAGGAGAAGAGATGTGCAGCAGTGATAGGGCATTCACTGGTTGGGGACAGACAGGAGATTCTGTGGATGTGGATGAGAATGTGACTCCCAGACGGTACCTTACCACCCAGGTGCCAGCATCAGAGACATCTCTATTTTAGTCTATAACATTTTTAAGGGGAAGGGTGAGCAACCAGAGAACCTGGCCCATTTCAGTGCCAGTGACTTAGGAAGGAAGGATGATGGGGTCCTCCAAGGTGAGTTCAGGGAGCTAAATGTCAAATGGAAGGACAGAACCTCCAAAGTAGTGACACCAGGATTGCTACCTGTGACATACATTAGTGCCCCCAGAAAAAGGAAAATAATGAGAGGGATATTGATGAATGTGAGGTCAGTGCAGAACAGGCTAATGTGCTGGAACATGTTGAAGTTAAGATCGAGGCAACGTTAGAGCTTTTAAAAATTATTAGGATAGGTAAGTTCCCAGGACTGGATAGATATACCCAAGATAACTATGGGAAGTGGGTGAAGAGAATGGTGCACTGTTGATACTTATCTTTGCATCCTCGTTGGCCACAAGAGTAGTACCAGAAGACTGGAGGATAGGAAGTATTATTCCTTTGTTCAAGAAAGCCAATAAAAATAATCCTGCGGATTACAGACCAGTGATTCTTACATCAGTGACGGGCAAACTGTCGGAGAGGATTCTTAGAGGCAAAGATTACGAGAATTCGAAGAAGTGTCATCGGCTTAGGAATAGTTGGCATGGCTTTGTGATGGGCAGGTCGTTCTTCATGAGGCATGCTGAATTCTCTGAGGAAGTGACAAAACAGTTGACCTGTTCGACTGGGATGGTTTGCTAGTGCTATTTGGAGCAATATAAATATCCTTGCAAGGAGGTTTTCTAGAGCTGCTCGGGGGAGGGGGGAGGTTAAAGTAGAGTTGCAGGGGGTGGGAACCAGAGTGGGAGGTGTGAGAGGTCTGGCAGTGGAGTGGCTGTGGGGACAGTAGATACTAATTCTACTTGTAAGACAGACACAGAAAGGCTGAGCGTGGTGGGACTAACGTACTGAGTTGTGTATATTTCATTGGAAGAAGCATTGTAGGTAAGGCAGATGAGCTTAGACCATAGGTATGCCTGTGAATTATGATATTGTAGCCATTAGTTAGACTTAGTTTCAGTAGGCTCAGGACTAGCAATTCAATGTTCCAGGTTCCTTTGTTTTAGATATGATAGAGGAGAAGATGTTAAAAGGGGAGGAGTGGCATTAGTCATCAGGACAAATATTACTTCTTACCCTTTTCTCCTATCACCTCCCAGGTTCATAATTCATTTCCCCTCCTTCACCTACCTGGTTTTATCTATCTCCTTCCTCTCCCCCACCTTCTTTTTCTGACTTCTTCCCTTTTCTTTCCAGTACTGATGAAGGGTCCAGGCCCAAAGCGTTGACGGTGTAGTTATTTTCATAGATGCTGCCTGACCTGCCGAATTCCTCCAGCGTTTTGTGTGTGATGCTCGGTTCGTACTTAAATCTGTTTGCTTTGTCATTTCAGGTTGCATTGATACAGAGGAGGCCGATATCTACTTCCTCATAGATGGGTCAGGCAAATTATCATCTGAAGATCTCAAAGACATCAAAGATTTCATGATAAATATTGTACGTGTGTTCAAGATTGGCAAAGACAAAATTCGGGTTGGTGTTGTCCAATATGGTTATACTGCACAGACAGAATTTGACGTCACTAAATATACAAATCAAAAGGAAGTGATAGCAGCAATTAACAAAATCAGATTAACTGGAGGGGAGTATTCAATGGGAGGCCAAGCACTGACATATATGAAGACGCTCTTTAACGAAGCGGATCAAAGTCGTAAAAATCGTGTTCGTCGTTTTCTGATCACCATCTCAGATGGAAAATCACAAGATGAGGTTTCAAGAGCTGCTGCAGAATTAAGACAAAGAGGGGTAGATATTTATGCTGTTGGTGTAGAACATACCGAACGGTCTGAACTCCTACAGATCAGTGGAGAAATAGAAAGGGTCTTCTACACTAAAAACTATGATGCCTTGACAGAAATAAAACATGCTGTTCTGCGGGATATGTGTTCAAAAGAAGGTAAATGATTTTTGTTTGTAGAAATGGTCAAACATGGGAAGCATAGTGTTTCAATATCGTAAATATCAGGACTTGGTATTATACTTCGTAACTTCAAAGCATAATACTAATTGAAATGAAAACAAAGGAATCTGAAAGATACGAGTCTAACTTTGATTTTTACTTTAAGTGAGGTATGCTTATATCACATGGTGGCTTGATGACACGTGACATTTACGTACTTTTAAAGATATCCTGAAGTGGGAGGGTGAGGAGCCAGAGGTCATGGTACATATAGGCACCAATGACATAGGTAGGAAAAGGGATGAGGTCCTGAAAGGAGAATATAGGGAGCTAGGAAGGGAGTTGAGAAAAAGGACCGCAAAGGTAGTAATCTCGGGATTACTGCCTGTGCTACGCGACAGTGAGAGTAGGAATGCGATGAGGTGGAGGATAAATGCGTGGCTGAGGGATTGGAGCAGGGGGCAGGGATTCAAGTTTTTGGATCATTGGGACCTCTTTTGGCGCAGGCGTGACCTGTACAAAAAGGACGGGTTACACTTGAATCCTAGGGGGACCAATATCCTGGCAGGGAGATTAGCAGGGGCTACTGAGGTGACTTTAAACTAGAATGGTTGGGGGGTGGGAATCAAATTAAAGAGGCTAGGCGAGAGGAGGTTAGTTCACAACAGGGGGATGGGAACCAGTGCAGAGAGACAGAGGGGTGTAAAGTGAGGGTAGAAGCAAAAAGTACCAAGGAGAAAAGTAAAAGTGGCAGGCCGACAAATCCAGGGCAAGCATTAAAAAGGGCCACTTTTCAGCATAATTGTATAAGGGCTAAGAGAGTTGTAAAAGAGCACCTGAAGGCTTTGTGTGTCAATGCAAGGAGCATTCGTAATAAGGTGGATGAATTGAAAGTGCAGATTGTTATTAATGATTATGATATAGTTGGGATCACAGAAACATGGCTCCAGAGTGACCAGGGATGGGAGCTCAATGTTCAGGGATATTCAATATTCAGGAGGGATAGACATGAAGGAAGGGGAGGTGGGGTGGCGTTGCTGGTTAAAGAAGAGATTAACGCAATAGAAAGGAAGGACATAAGCCGGGAAGATGTGGAATCGATATGGATAGAGCTGCGTAACACTAAGGGGCAGAAGACGCTGGTGGGAGTTGTGTACAGGCCACCTAACAGTAGTAATGAGGTCGGAGATGGTATTAAACAGGAAATTAGAAATGTGTGCAATAAAGGAACAGCAGTTATAATGGGTGACTTCAATCTACATGTAGATTGGGTGAACCAAATTGGTAAAGGTGCTGAGGAAGAGGATTTCTTGGAATGTATGCGGGATGGTTTTTTGAACCAACATGTCGAGGAACCAACTAGAGAGCAGGCTATTCTGGACTGGGTTTTGAGCAATGAGGAAGGGTTAATTAGCAATCTTGTCGTGAGAGGCCCCTTGGGTAAGAGTGACCATAATATGGTGGAATTCTTCATTAAGATGGAGAGTGACATAGTTAATTGAGAAACAAAGGTTCTGAACTTAAAGAGGGGTAACTTTGAAGGTACGAGACGTGAATTAGCTAAGATAGACTGGCAAATGACACTTAAAGGATTGACGGTGGATATGCAATGGCAAACATTTAAAGGTTGCATGGATGAACTACAACAATTGTTCATCCCAGTTTGGCAAACGTTTCTCTTGTCACCCGTGGTTGACAAGAGAAATTAGGGATAGTATCAATTCCAAAGAAGAAGCATACAAATTAGCCAGAGAAAGTGGCTCACCTGAGGACTGGGAGAAATTCAGAGTTCAGCAGAGGAGGACAAGGGGCTTAATTAGGAAGGGGAAAAAAGATTATGAGAGAAAACTGGCAGGGAACATAAAAACGGACTGTAAAAGCTTTTATAGATATGTAAAAAGGAAAAGACTGGTAAAGACAAATGTAGGTCCCCCTACAGACAGAAACAGGTGAATTGATTATGGGGAGCAAGGACATGGCAGACCAATTGAATAATTACTTTGGTTCTGTCTTCACTAAGGAGGACATAAATAATCTTCCAGAAATAGTAGGGGACAGAGGGTCCAGTGAGATGGAGGAACTGAGCGAAATACATGTTAGTAGGGAAGTGGTGTTAGGTAAATTGAAGGGATTGAAGGCAGATAAATCCCCAGGGCCAGATGGTCTGCATCCTAGAGTGCTTAAGGAAGTAGCCCAAGAAGTAGTGGATGCATTAGTGATAATTTTTCAAAACTCGTTAGATTCTGGACTAGTGCCTGAGGATTGGAGGGTGGCTAATGTAACTCCACTTTTTAAAAAAGGAGGGAGAGAGAAACCGGGGAATTATAGACCGGTTAGCCTAACGTCGGTGGTGGGGAAACTGCTGGAGTCAGTTAATGAGGATGTGATAACAGCACATTTGGAAAGTGGTGAAATGATCGGACAAAGTCTGCATGGATTTGTGAAAGGAAAACCATGTCTGACGAATCTCATAGAATTTTTTGAGGATGTAACTAGTAGAGTGGATAGGGGAGAACCAGTGGATGTGGTATATTTGGATTTTCAAAAGGCTTTTGACAAGGTCCCACACAGGAGATTAGTGTGCAAACTTAAAGCACATGGTATTGGGGGTAAGGTATTGGTGTGGGTGGAGAATTGGTTAGCAGACAGGAAGCAAAGGGTGGGAATAAACGGGACCTTTTCAGAATGGCAGGCGGTGACTAGTGGGGTACCGCAAGGCTCAGTGCTGGGACCCCAGTTGTTTAAAATATATATTAATGACTTGGATGAGGGAAGTAAATGCAGCATCTCCAAGTTTGCGGATGACTCGAAGCTGGGTGGCGGTGTTGGCTGTGAGGAGGATGCTAAGAGGATGCAGGGTGACTTGGATAGGTTGAGTGAGTGGGCAAATTCATGGCAGATGCAATTTAATGTGGATAAATGTGAAGTTATCCACTTTGGTGTCAAAAATAGGAAAACAGATTATTATCTGAATGGTGGCCGATTAGGAAAAGGGGAGGTGCAACGAGACCTGGGTGTCATTATACACCAGTCATTGAAAGTGGGCATGCAGGTACAGCAGGTGGTGAAAAAGGCGAATGGTATGCTGGCATTTATAGCGAGAGGATTCGAGTACAGGGGCAGGGAGGTACTACTGCAGTTGTACAAGGCCTTGGTGAGACCACACCTGGAGTATTGTGTGCAGTTTTGGTCCCCTAATCTGAGGAAAGACATCCTTGCCATAGAGGGAGTACAGAGAAGGTTCACCAGATTGATTCCTGGGATGGCAGGACTTTCATATGAAGAGAGACTGGATGAACTGGGCTTGTACTCATTGGAATTTAGAAGATTGAGGGGGGATCTGATTGAAACGTATAAAATCCTAAAGGGATTGGACAGGCTAGATGCAGGAAGATTGTTCCCGATGTTGGGGAAGTCCAGAACGAGGGGCCACAGTTTGAGGATAGAGGGGAAGCCTTTTAGGACCGAGATTAGGAAAAACTTCTTCACACAGAGAGTGGTGAATCTGTGGAATTCTCTGCCACAGGAAACATTTGAGGCCAGTTCATTGGCTATATTTAAGAGGGAGTTAGATATGGCCCTTGTGACTACGGGGGTCAGGGGGTATGGAGGGAAGGCTGGGGCGGGGTTCTGAGTTGGATGATCAGCCATGATCATAATAAATGACGGTGCAGGCTCGAAGGGCCGAATGGCCTACTCCTGCACCTATTTTCTATGTTTCTATGTTTCTATATCCCACAATGCATTATGTAAAGATCAACAACTGCTTAATCAAAGAATATATTTACAATATTATTCAAATATTTCTGAAATATTAAATATTCAACACCTGGCACATTCAGTTCTATGCTTCTATTGAGACAAAGAAGCAATGGAATTTCAAATCATAGGTCATTGCTGCAGTTTCTGGGAAACAGTAGTAGAAAATTTAAATGACGAAAATAGTAATCTTGAAATATTGACCAATTCCAACTACCTTTTTTTGGTTTCCTCAGACGATATTATGCTTGAATTTGGAGAAAATTAGAAACAATCTTTATGATTCCTCACTTAAATTTGAACAGACCTGGAGATCTTTTATTCAATATTTTCATTTAATGTAATTTTTTTTCCTCTTTTTTTGCTCCATATTTATATACCCTTCTTGTTTTTTTTACTGTTTCTAATGGAGGTCGGGATTGAGGACGTGATTTTAAGTTTTTTTAACTCTGCTTGGTTCCAAGTTAGCCCATTGCTTTGCTTTGCTTTTTAGTTTAGTTGCACGGTGGGTTTTTTTTTGGGGTTTTTTTTCTTTTTCTCTATTGGTATATATATATATATAAAATTAGTATACTATTATGTTACCTTAGTATGCTATGTTTAAATTACATTGTTTGTATCATTTTTTTTGCATTAATATCTCCTGTAATTTTTTTATATCCTAACAGTGTATTAGTGCCTATATGGCTTACCCTGTTGTATACTTATTCAATAAAAAGATTTAAAAAGAAAGAAAGAAATATTGACAAATAACTTTGAGACCTGAGTTCAGATTCCATCAAATTCAATTCAATTCAATTGATCTGGCTGTTGTGATGTTATTAATGTGGAATTTGGGAAAGTAGTTATTCATAGTAACGATGGTTATTTAAACTACTGGATTGTCATATATGAAAAAAATTTGGTTCCTTATCCAGTCGGACATAAATGTAACTCACAGACCAGTACCATTTGGATGGCTGCTAAATGGCTGAGCAAGACACCCAGTTGTACCTTCAGCAGTGTATTTAAAAAAAAGAAAGAGTAAACTTAGGCCCCTCGTCAGGACTGGAAAGGAAGGGGAGAAGTCAGAATAAGAAGATGGGTGGAGGGAAGGAAGAAGTACAAAGTGGCAGGTGATAGGTGAAGCTGGGAGAGGGGGAGGGGGGTGAAGTAAAGAGCTCACGATTTCACTTATCACCTGCTGCCTTGTACTTCTTCCTCCCCTCCCCCACCTTCTTATTATGACTTCTCCCCTTCCTTTCCAGTCCTGATGAAGGGTCTCAGCCTGGAGTGTCGACTGTTTACCCTGTCCCATAGATGATGCCTGGCCTGCTGAGTTACTCCAGCATTGTGTGTGTGCGTTGCTTTGGATTTTCAGCATCTGCAGCTTTTCTTGTGTTTGTAGCTTGGATAGACAACCTGGCATCAACCTAGGCATTGAAGGTGGACAAAGCAAATTTGCTATGGCTCTGTGAGTTTTGAAATAACATTAATACTGTTGTATAGATTTGTTATTGTCAATTCAATGAATAAACACACAGTGTAGAACGATATGACCTAGGATAGCTTTGAAGTAGGATACAACACATGATCACAGGAGATTCTGCAGATGCTAGAAATCCTGAGCAACACACACAAAATGCTGGAGGAACTCAGCATGTCAAGTTGCATCTATGGAGGGGAATAAATGTTTTGGGCTGAGCCCTTCATCAGGATAGGGAAGGAAGGTGGGGTTGTTGGGGTAGAAGCCAGAATAAAAAGGTGGGGAAGGGGAAAGCTGTTAAGTGATCGGTGAGCACCAGGTGAGGTGGAAGGTGGTGATGTGGGAATGGGATGAAGTAAGATGCTGTAAGGTGACAGGTGAAGAGACTGGAGAAGGCATCTGATAGGAGAGGATAATGGACCATGGAAGGAGGTGGGGAACCAGATGGAGGTAATGGGCAGGCGAGGAAAACAGATGGAGCGAGAGGGGAATCAGAATGGAAAATGGAACAAGAGAGAAGGAAGGACTGAGGAGAAAGTACGGGCAGTTGGAGAAATCTATGTTCATGCATCAAGTTGGAGGCTACCCTGATGGAATCTTGGGTGCTGCTCCTTCTACTTGAGTTTGGCCTCACCTCATTTTCTGTCTGGTTAGTCTCTAACCAGATTGCATACACACCGATTGCTTTAACTTCTGGCAATTGCTCCCCCCTTTGCCTTTCCCTTCGTCTCTCTTTTTTGCATTCCCTATTCTGATTACCCTCTCACCCTTTCTCTTCTCCTCCCCATCCTGCATTAACTCCATCACCCCCTCTGGTTTCCCTCCTTCTTCCCTTTATTCCATGGTCCAATGTCTTCTCCTATTAGATTCCTTCTTCTTCACCCTTTACCACTCCCACCCATCACCTCCTAACTTCTCCCATGCACCTTCCCCCTTACCTGGACTCACCTTTTACCAGCCAGCTTGTAATCTTCCCCATCCTACCCAAGATGCTGCCGGAACTCAGCAGGGCAGAGAGCATCTATGGAAATGAACACGACAACATGTTGGACTGAGACCCTTCTTCAGGACTGGAAAGGAAGATGGCAGAATATAAAGGTGTGGGGGGAGGGGAAGGAGATAACTAGATGATAGGTGAAGGCAGGTGGGTAGGAAAGGTAAATGGCTGGAGAGGAAGGAATCTGGTAGGAAAGGAGAATGGAGCAAAGAAGAAAGGAGGAGAGGATTCAGGTGGAGGTGATAGGCAGGTGAGAAGAGGTCAGAGGCCAGAATGGGGAAAAGAGGAAGAATTTTTTTTTAAACTGGAAGGAGAAATTGATACTCATGCTATTTGGCTACCCAGATGGAACATAAAGTGTTTCTCCTTCATCCTGAGGTGACCTTATTGTGTCACAAGCGGACTGACGTATTGGAATGGGAATGGGAATCGGAATTAAGACCACTGGGAAGTTCTGCTTTTGGCCGATGGAACAAAGGGGTTCGACGAAGTGGTCCCCCATTTTATGATGGGTCTCATCAATGTAGAGGTGGTCGCATCGGGAGCACTGGACACAATGGGCAATCCCAGCAGATTTGCAGGTGGAGTGTCGCCTCAACTGGAAGTTCTGTTTGTGTCCCTGAACAGAGGTGGTGGAGGAGATGAAAGGGCAGGTGTAGAACTTTGGCTGCTTATAGGGATAAGTGCTGGGAGGGAGATTGGTGGGTAGGGATGAATGGACAAGAGAATCAGAAATGTACAATACCTGCAGAAAGAGTGAGGCGTGAGGAGGCAAAAACATGTTTGCTGGGAGGATCCTTTTGGGAATGTTGGAAGTTGAGGAGAATGATGTGTTGAGTGCAGAGGCTTATGGGTGATAAGTAAGGGCAAGAGGAGCTCCATCCCTGTTAAGGTAGCATGAAGATAGGGGAAGAGCTGATTTTCAGGAAATGGAAGTGACCTGGTTTTGGGCAGCGTCAATGATGGAGGAAGGAAAACCCCAATCCTTGAAGAAGAAGGACATCTCTGATGTCCTGAAAAGGAAAGCTACACCCTGGGAACAAATGTGGTGGTGATGAAGGAACAGAGAAACGGGAATAGCGTTTTTACAGGAGACAGGGAGGGAAGAGGTATAGTCAAGATAACTGTGGGAAACCTTCTGATTCTAGCTTCTTAGCTTCTTCCCCTTTCCTTTTCAGTACTGATGAAGGGTCTTGGCCCAAAGTGTTGACTGCTTATTTCCCTCTATAGATGCTGCTTGACCTGCTGACTTCCTCTAGCATTTCGTGTTTGGATATACAAAAAGTTTTTGTTGTTTGTCATCAAAAAATAAATTGGAAAAACATAACCAACTTAAAAAGTTAGTAATAACTGGCAACTTTGTAAACTTTTTTTGTTTCTTCTTCCAATAGCTTGCAGCAAACTGGAAGTGGCAGATATCATTTTCCTAATTGATGGATCAAGAAGCATATATTATCTAGATTTCAAGAAAATGATTGATTTTATAGAAACCTTAATCAACAGGACTGAAGTTGGCAAAAGCAGAGTCCAAATAGGTGTGATACAGTTCAGTACACAAACAAGGTTGGAATTCCGGCTGAATCAATATCATGATAAAAAAAATCTGTTGCAAGCCCTTCATGGCATTAAGCAGCTGAATGAGGAGACCAGTACAGGCCGTGCACTGAAATTTACAATAAACTGCTTTGATAGCTCAAATGGGGGTCGACCTGGTGAGCGGCAATATCTCATCGTAATTACAGATGGTCAAGCGCAGGATGAGGTATACACTCCTGCCAAAGCTGTAAGGGAAAAAGGAATTAATATTTTTGCCATTGGTATTTTCGGTGCTAATAACAGTCAGCTCGTGGATATTGCAGGATCCCAAGATAAAGTTTATCATGCGGAGAACTTTGATGCCTTGAAAGACCTTGATAATTTGATCTCATTTGAAGTATGCAGTCCATTTGAAGGTGAGTTTTAAATAAAAGCTTTGAGGACCAACTGTATTGGTCCACTTGGTAAGGAACTTTTCATATGGAAGCAGCTTTGCACACAGCCATCAAATACAGGAAAACCATCCTGTGTTCTGTTAGTTGCTTACTTCTGATTGCTGAATTTAATCACTATGGGTCATACTCAGAAAATAGGCTTCCTTAAGTTTTCTGTTTACTTTCTCTTTTTCTAAAATTGATGAGTTATGCATTTTTTTTATGGCAGTAGTCTATCAGATCCTAGCCAAGTCAACTTCAGCAAGTCATTTGACTTTGGAAACCTCATGGCCAAAATTTTTGTTCTCAGCTGTGGCTCAACCATTTGTAAATCCTAGATGTGGAAAGGGAGGCAATCATTACACCCTTCATTTCTTCCCACATGAAATGAACTCAATGTACTAGTGGAGGTATTTGAAATAATCCTCCAGCTTTACTCAACAAAAACTGGATTTCTGCCTTCAAATTTTTGTTTGAGCTACCCCAAATAACTTGCTAATTGGGTGAGGGAGGGGTAGGCTTGCCCTAGTGTGGAGAAAAGCGGAAGCAATTGCTTTTTAAAAAGTGTTCCTGTACCTTTAATGCTCTTGGCATGAAACTATACCCCACTTGTCCACTCTGAATAGTTTGGTTGCTGTTTTTAAGTTTTTTCAGTCCTGTCTCCATCATAAGAAGAAACAGCTTGTTTCTTCCTACCCAAATAAATACTTTAATCATGTTAGATTATTTGTTTTATACTAAATGTAATTAAAGCCCAATTAATTCAGTCTGTTTCAATTTAACAGTTTTACTTATTCTGGTAAATCCACAAATAAATTCTCGAAGGCTTATAGATCCTTTCTCAGGTGCCATTTGTACATGTAATCATTATAGGTGAGAGGACTTCAGGGACTTCTAGCAAACTCTGAATGAACAAGCCTTGCAGAGTAAGATAATAAAGAGGAGGGGAAGAACAACACATAAATGTCATGACTCAAGTAACCAAAATAATTAAGAAACTCTAAGAAAGGCTTTAAAGTCTACTGTAATTAAATGTATTGTACTTTGCTATGAATTAGAAAATCTAATCCTTGACTCTTAGCTTTTGATCGTTTGTTCCCTCAGTTCTTACCCAAGATAATCGCCTTGATAACCCTTTAATAACCTGCAGAGTTCAATCTTCACCTGAAGCCATTAACTCACTTTCTCACAGTTGTGCTATTTCTTAACATTTGTTCTTACCTCAGATGAGTGTCATTTTCTGGTTTGTTTCTTATTTACTCTGGATTTTTTTTTGATAGCATGCAAGAGGATAGAAGTTGCAGACATTGTATTTGTACTGGATGGTTCAGACAGCATAACCGCACTTCAGTATGAAAATATGATGAACTTTATGATGGCTGTGGTGAACCGTTCTGAAGTTGACAGCAATAATGTTCGATTTGGAGCCATTGTGTATGGAAACAATCCAAAGACCATATTCCAGCTTGATACCTTCACGAGCAAAGCTGAAATCAGAGATGCAGTTTTGCAGTTACAGAAAACGACGCAGGGATCCAGGTACACTGTAAAGGCTCTACGGCTTGCAAAAGAGCTTCTAACTCCAGAAAAGGGGGGACGAAGCAAATACAAAATACCACAATTCATTATTCTTGTTACTGATGGAGATATCAGAGATTCAAAAAGTATACCTGACATTGCTAATTCCTTGAATGCCGATGGTGTGGAGGTCTATGCCATTGGTATATCTGGAGCCAGCAAAGATGACCTTGTGGCAATTACAAAATCTGAAGTGAACTACTTCTATGCTTTGGACTTCGGTGTTTTGAAAGGTTTATCTAGACCAATTTCTCAAGTGCTGTGCAATCAAACCAAACCTGGTGAGTAATCATATGTAATCAGAAATTTTGTAAAAAATATTCGTGACTTAAGTAGAAGTAAATGAGATATTCAAGTTATTGTGCACTATTTCATATAATACCATCATATACTAAACTAGAGTGCTAAATAGTGGACATATTTTAATTTTAATGGGAATTAAACTGAAGGACATAATCTCTTCAATTTCTATTACTGTAATAAATACCATAGGCATTTGTAAGGCAGAAATTGTTTTGGTGACTAAAGCATCTGATTAAAGACACACATATACTGATCTCAGTTCAAGTTAAAGTTAAAATCAATGTGACAGGAATCTATAATAAGGGGACACAGCTTTTGAACTAGAATCAGTCTATTTAGCAGTGAAATCTAGAAGTAGTTTTAAGACCATAAGACAGTAAGACATAGGAGCAGAATTGTCCATTCAGCCCATCAAGTCTGCCCCACCACTTCATCATGGCTGATCCTGGATCCCACTCAACCCCATACACCTGCCTTCTCACCATATCCTTTGATGCCCTGTCCTATCTGGAAACTATCAACTTCCGCCTTAAATATACCCAAGGACTTGGCGTCCTCCGCAGTCTGTGGCAGAGCATTCCACAGATTCAGTACTTTATAGCTGAGAAAATGCCTCCTCACCTCTGTTATAAAAGGTCACCCCTCAATTTTGAGGCTGTGCCCTGTAGCTCTGGATACCTCCACCATAGGAAACATCCTCTCCACTTCCACCCTATCTCGTCCTTTCGACATTCAGCAGGTTTCAATGAGATGGTCCCCACCCCATTCTTTTTAAATTCCAGTGATTACAGGCACAAAGCTGCCAAACACTACTCATATATTAACCCCTTCGTTCCCAGAATCATCCTCATGAACCTCCTGGATTCTCTCCAATGACAACACATCCTTTCTGAGATATGAGGCCCAAAACTGTTGGCAATACTCCAAGTGCAGCCTGACTAGTGTCTTATAAAGCCTCAGCATTATCTCCTTGCTTTTATATTTGGCGATGTTCCCAGATGGCATCCCAGGACGGGTTCTCTGGGCCTGTCCAAGCGAGCTAGCTGGAGTGTTTGCTGACATCTTCAACTACTCCTTGCTTCAGTCTAAGATCCCCTCATGTTTTAAGAAGGCAGCGATAATCCCAGTGCCGAAGAAGAGCAAGGTGGCATGCCTGAATGAATATCAACCTGTCGCTCTGACATCAATTGCTATGAAGTGCTTCGAGAGATTGGTTATGGCACACATCAATCCCAGCCTACTGGTCAACCTCGACGCTTTGCAATTCGCCTACCGGAGCAACAGGTCAATGGCAGATGCCATCTCTCTGGCCCTACATTCCTCCTTAGAACACCTGGAGAATAAAGACGCATATGTAAGGCTCCTTTTCATTGACTACAGCTCTGCCTTTAATACCATCGTTCCAAATAAACTGATTCCTAAGCTCCAGAACCTGGGCCTTAGCACTCAGATCTGCAGCTGGATCTTCAACTTTCTCACAGACAGGACCCAGGCTGTAAAAATAGGGGACAAGCTCTCCTCTACAATCACTCTGAGCACCCGTGTCCCATAAGGCTGTGTACTCAGTCCCCTGCTGTACTCACTGTACACCCATGATTGTGTAGCAAAGTTTCCATCAAACTCAATATATAAGTTTGCTGATGACACAACAATTGTAGGCCGTATCTCGGGTAATGATGAGTTTGAGTACAGAGAGGAAATTAAGAACCTGGTGGCATGGTGCGAAGACAATAACCTATCCCTCAACGCCAGCAAGACGAAGGAATTGGTTGTTGACTTCAGAAGGAGTAGCGGACCGCACGACCCAATTTACATCGGTGGTGCGCAAGTGGAACAGGTCAAAAGCTTTAAGTTCCTCGGGGTCAATATCACAAATGACCTGACTTGATCCAACCAAGCAGAATTCACTGACAAGAAGACCCACCAGCACCTTTACTTCCTGAGAAAACTAAAGAAATTTGGCCTGTCCCCTAAAACCCTCACTAATTTTTATAGATGCACTGTAGAAAGCATTCTTCTAGGGTGCATCACAATCTGGCATGGAAGTTGTCCTGTCCAAGACCGAAAGAAGCTGCAGAAGATCGCGAACACGGCGCAGCACATCACACAAACCAATCTTCCGTCCGTGGAGTCACTTTAAACTGCACGCTGTCGGAGCAGTGCTGCCAGGATAATCAAGGACACGACACACCCAGCCAACAGACTTCTCATCCCTCTTCCCTCTGGGAGAAGGCTCAGGAGCTTGAAGACTCGTACAGCCAGATTTGGGAACAGCTTCTTGCCAACTGTGATAGGACTGCTGAACGGATCCTGACCCGGATCTGGGCCGTACCCTCCAAATATCCAGACCTGCCTCTTGGTTTTTTTGCACGATCTTACTTTCCATTTTTCTATTTTCTATTTATGATTTATAATTTAAATTTTTAATATTTACAAATTTTTACTATTTTAAATATTTTAATATTTAATATTTGTAATCCAGGGAGTGGGAAGTGCAGAATCAAATATCGCTGTGATGATTGTACGTTCCAGTACCAATTGTTTGATGACAATAAAGTATAAAGTATGAAGTATTCTATTCCCCTTGAAACAAATGCCAACATTGCATTTGCCTTCTTTACCACAGACTCAACCTGTAAATTAGCCTTCTAGGAGTCTTGCATGAGGACTCCTAAGTCCCTCTGCACCTCTGATTATAGGACCTTCTCCCCATTTGGATAATAGTCTGCACTATTATTCCTTTTACCGTAATGCATTATCAAACATTTCTCAACACTGTATTCCATCTGCCACTTTTTTGCCAATTCTTCCAATTTGTCTAAGTTTTGCTGCAATCACTGCTTCCTCAGCACTACCTACCCTTCACCTATCTTCGTATCATCTGCAAACATTGCCACAAAGTCATTGATTCCATTATCCAAATCATTGACAAACAATGTGAAAAGTAGCAGCCCCAGTACTGACCCCTGAGGAAAACCACTAGTCACTGGCAGCCAACCAGAAAAGGCCCCCTTTATTCCACTCGTCTATGCTGCCTGTCAGCCATTCCTTTATCCATGCCAGTACCTTTTCTGTAATGCCATAGCACTTTATCTTGTTAAGCAGCCTCATGTTTAAGTAATGACATTTTCTTTGAAGTCTAGAACTTAGTTAGCTGTGTAGATAATGGAGATAATATAACCAATGCAGGCCAATGTCAGGTACTTCAAGTAAGATGATAGGTGTAGCTCAGCATCCACTAATACTCAGGCTGAGTAGTGCCCTTATATAGGATTTACAGCTGGTTTGCAAGCCCAAAAGATGTACGAGTAGTTTTCTGGCTCTCGCAATCTCTTTGATTCACTACCTTCAGGAAGGATGTACAGGAGCATCAGGACTGGGTAACAGTTTCTTTCCTCAGGCTGTGACACTAATGAATACCTTGCCACCATCAAGATCTCATCACTAGGACAGCGAGCTGTTTACTGTTTGGTTTATTGTTTACCTGTGCTGCATGCTACATGCATATTGAATTATATTTTATTAACTTATTTGAGGTAACATTTTGTTTTATGTGCTGTGTGTGACATATGTTTTGTGGGTGGACTGTGGTGTAGAGGAACGTTGTTTCGTTTGGTTGTATGCATGTACGGTCAGATGACAATAAACTTGAACTTAATAGAAATCTTGTCAGAGCTCCTGCCTTTTAGATCCACCTACCTTCTAAGTTCTCCAACATACCACACCTTCCTGTACCAGTTGTTCTACAACTTGGTGCTGGCAGAGGTTCTATCAAAGCTCACTGCAGAAGTTCTGTTGAGGGCTTGCTCTTGGAACGTATGAAGCCTGTCACTATGAATATTGAATTGATGCACTAGGGAAAAAGGAGCACCGAATTTTTTTTTCAGCTGAACAAAATTTTGTATATTACAATGAAAACAAGACACAGCAGAAGGAAGCAAAGGTAAGTTTAGGTTAAGATCACGTTAAAATAAATAGAAAAAGCTCCTGAACTGCATCCATGAGCTACTCAGGAAGATTTCCATTGGTTATCAATCAAGCACTATCTATATAAGCCCAACTAAAGCTCTCATTACTTTCTCCTTCATGTAACATTCCATAGCAGTCATTTCATCATTTTCTCAAATTCTCGATCTGCTTTCATATTGTGCTCAATAAAGCGCCAGGGCCACAGATTTCTAAAAGCAGTGTCCTTGGGAAATCTGAAAAAAATTTGGTTTAGATAGCACAGCTCTCAATTTCAGAAGCTATTATCATTGTCTCAGTAATTGACATGGTGAAATATATAATCAGGTAAATAACCATTTCTGAGATCATCTGATACATTGAATGCCCATTTCAAATACTTAACAGGAAATATCAAAGATAAGTGTACATGCTTATTTCACATGGTATTCTTCAATGTTACATAAAATTTGTAACTTCTGCAAACTACCTGTTATAAATTGAAATAGATACAAAACAATTGATAGCTGAAAGAAAATGCAGAGATAAAATTCCTATCATCAAATTTCATCCTGAAATATTTCTCATAATATTGTTTTGGCATGAATAATTGGCTTTTTTGTTCTAGAGCATGTCTGGATCTGGCAAGGTTCATATCAGCTGGAAAAGTACTCCTACTTACTTAGTTTTTACATTCTTCTGCTTCCTCAAGCTGGTGCTTTGCAGCTGCAGGGACATTATGAACAAAGTGTGCAGATCTGTGACTCTAAATGTTGGCCCTAATTGTGTTTGGCACTGACCGAAACATTTAATGGCAATTCCTGTTAAAAATCAAAGCGGATCTCACCACAACACAAAGAGTTTGTCCATTCTGTTGTTCGTCAACTTTTAAACATTTAAGCATTGAAGCATACATTTCTATGGGACATAAGAGCAGAATTAGGCCATTTGGCCCATCGAGTCTTCTCCACCATTTCATCATGGCTGATCCATTTCCCTCTCAACCCTATTCTTTTGCTTTCTTCCTGTAACCTTTTATGCCCTGACTAACCAAGAACCTAGCAACCTCTGCCTTAAATGCACCCAATGACCTAACCTCCACAGCTACCCGTAGCAACAAATTCCACAGAATCACCATGCTCTGACTTCATTTTATCTTTTCCTGTGAATTTCCCCGTATTTAGTGCGCGGGGTCGGGAGTAGCACATTGGTATGAATAGGGGATGCCCATGTAACATAACACAGAAAACTGGGATAAATAGGTCATTTTTGGATTGGCCATGGGATGCTTTGGGGATCTGTGTCGATTCCTCAGTTAAGTACAATTAACTTAATGACTTTGAAGAGGGGTTGTTACCAAATTTACTAAAGGTACAAAGACAGATGAGTTAGAAAATTGTGAAGACGCAAAGCCTGTAAAGGAGAAGAGATGTTAAGTGGGAAGATAGGAAGTTGGATATGGAATATATGTGGAAACATGCAGCTAATCATTTTGGAAGGAAGAGCAAAATCACAAATATTATTTGAATAGAGTGAGACTACAAATTTTCCGGAACAAGAGGATCCTGGAATCTTACTACATTAAATGTGAAGGATTGTCATAAGGGCCAGGAAATTGTGAGAAAGGCCAAAATGATGTAATCCTTCATTGTAGGATATTGCAAAGGTATGGAGTACAAAACCGGGAAAGTTTTGATGTAGCTTTACAGGACAATGGTGAAACCATAGCTGGAGTCCCATATATAATTATAGTTCCTATCTTTCAGAAACACCACGTTAGCATCAGGGATGGTCGAGAACAAGTTAATTGGAAAGGTTCTTAGGATGAATGTGTTGATGTATTGATCAGGTTGGAATTATATTCATTGGAATTTCAAAGAAGAATGCATTGTGACCTTTCTTAAAATTAAGCTTCTAGGGTATATCAACAGAATGGATATTGAGTAGACACAAGAGTATAGAATGGAGGGTGTAAATTAAAGGATTACATTTTTAATGCAGGTGAGGAGGAATTTTCTCCCTCAGAAGGTCAATATTTTTTGGAATTTTATATCCCAGAGAACCAGGTAGAAGGAATTATTGAATATTTGGCTTACTAAAATATCAAAGAATATGGGGTGCGAGCAGGATTATGGTGTAGGGAGCAAGATTGGATCAGCAATGGTCTCACTGAATGGTAGAAAAGTTTCCAGCGGCTGACTGGCCTCTTCTTGTTCTTCCTTGCGTTCCCTTGATCGACATTTCAAGTTTTTTATTACTCTATTTTAATCCTCTGATTTTATTTCTTGTTTCCCCCCTAAGTCCCTAGTCACTCTATCCCAAGCAAGGTGGAAGATTATCTCAAACATTGAATTAAATTTTCCAGACAGTAAGTCTGTGGCTGTCCTTTCTGCATTCCATTTTCCCCAGTGCTAAATTCTGGCTTGTCTAATCACTAGTTAATTTTACTTTTGATTCTTTACTTTAGTGCACAATGGGTAATCCTCCAGCAGCTTTGAACTGAAGTGAGTGTGAAGGACAAACTGGCTATAAACAGTAGGAATGAACTCCCCTGGGGGTATTGCTCTGTTTGTCTGCCTTCACTTTCGCTGAAGATCATGGAACCATGGTAAATGGTAACGTCTTGGCTAAAAACAGGGGAACCACAGGGATAGTCAATTCCCTATATTGTGTGCTTATCTTTGATTTATATATATTAACTGAGAGAATCTTCGAAGATTAGTCCAGATTGAGATGAAGGAAAGGAAACTTTTGGAGATGTGTACATCTGCTAAGACTGATACTCAGATTGCAATTTTAGCTAAAGCCAATGGGATAACTTACATTCAATTCATTACTTGTATATTTCTCTCTGGGATGCGGGTGTCACTGGAGAAACCTATATTTAGTATTAGTAGCATTGTTGCCCTATGTTCGGGCACGCTGGGATCCTGGTGAATAAGGGAATGATCCAGTATGCCTTGGCTGAAATACTCAGTCCGCAGCAATAATCTGAAGCTGTGACAGGTAAATTATTTAAGAACATACACTCGGTTGAAGTTTAAACAGTTTAAAAGCAGTGAACTGCTGGTGCAGAAGAAATGGTATTTGAATGAACATCTTGAAATACATCAGGTTTCATTCAAGCATCATTGCTTCCTTTGGAGATTGGGAATGGCAGAGTAAACAAGGAAAATGGGCAGGGTTGAGTAAGCTCTGAGGGGGAGAGAATGGCTCTTGGTGGATGGCCGTACCTGCTCAGAGTGTTTAGCAAATATTCCTGTTGCCTACATTTTCATGGGGACCAATGCTTGAAACACCTTCCATTCCCAATTTACACAAACTAACTGCTTCCCATGGTAGAAATACTTCAGTTCCTACAGTCAATATTGATCTGCATTTGCTTTCACTGGCAGCTCTAATAATTTCTTCAAACATCCATTGGTACAACTGCCCCCTCCCCAAAATTCATGTCCACAGGCAATTTTACTGAAAGCATAATGGAACTAAATCTTGTTTCTCTCTTCGTCACCCACTGAGTTAACATATGCACATGTAGGAGAGATTGTCCTGTGATCTGTCAAATTTTCTCCTCTCTGCAGTGTAGTCTGTTAAGGTGAGACAATACAGCCAAGACTCACGGATTAGCCCTGATACTTCATTCTGTGTGGCTGGATTTCTCACTGCTGAGATAAACTGTATTATCAGGGAAAGAGAAACAGTTTCTTAAGAAAGGTACACAGAATAGGATCCTTATGTTCAGAAAATGTGTACCCATGTGTTACCTACTATAAAGTGAATGTAGCTTTTGTCCAAAACATGAAAATTAGCTTACTGATGTGAACTTTGTACTTCATCTAGTGCAAAATGATCTCTTTGTAACTTTAATACATGAATAATATGTCCTGACTATCTTTTTGATAGCAATCTCCTGCTCTGCCTGTGTTTTATCCAGCTCTAGATAAAACTTTACATCCCATTTTGTCATTCTCATGAATGACCTACCATCACCACAAACATTGACCTACTTTTCATTGATGGATTTTAATGGGCTTCCACTGTATTTGTTGCCTTTTAATGATCATATTATCTTTCTATGCTCTAACTCCTATCTACTTATGTTTATCTTTTGCAGGATGTGAAGTTGAGAAAGCAGACGTTGTTTTCCTTTTGGATGGTTCATCGGTCATAAAAGAGAGTGACTTTCAGATGATTAAGACTTCCCTGAAAGACTTTATTAGTTTGTTTGATGTTGGTGAAGATAACTTTCAGTTTGCTATAGCCCAATATGGCACTAAGCAACAGGCTGAAATCTACCTGAATGACACTCATTCACATGATACACTAAGAAACAGAATTGATGATATGGTCCAGTTGAAGGGAACAACTGACACCGGGGCAGCATTACAGTATGTGAGCAGGTTTTTCCAGCCATCACTGGGAAGTCGAAGGAAAGAGAAGGTGCCCCAGTACCTACTGGTAGTTACAGCCGGGCAATCCAGAGACAGTGTGGTGGCAGCTGCTAATGATTTGAGGAAACAGTACATCAATATATTTGCACTGGGTATTCAACACGCAAACCCCAACGAGCTTCTGAAAATCACTGGAGCAGCAGGCAGAAAAATATTTATTAAGGAATTTAAAGATATAGATAAAATTAAAAGAAGAGTCGTTTATAAAATTTGTACTCCTTTTCCTCCCGTAGAAGGTAAGTCAATGAATGGTTTAGGGATATACTTGGCTGAGCATCCTGAATGTTGAAGTAAACCATGAATCCACTTGCTGATTGTTCGAGATAATTTGGCCCCTCTCTAACTGCTCCTTTATGACAGGGAAACTTTCTGATTACCTTCCTCTACACCTTTGCCCACCGCACTATTTCCTGGGAATCATAAACACAGGGGAGTCTGCGGTTGCTGAAAACCCAGAGCAACACACACAAAATGCTGGAGGAACTCAGAAGGGCAGGCAGAGCACTACAGCCACAATGAGGACACTTTCAGGGTGGAGGAGCAACACCTCATATTCCATCTGGGTAGCCTCCAACCTGATAGCATGAGCATTGATTTCTTTAACTTCCAGTAATTCTTCCCACTCCCCCTTCCTTCTTCAAATTCTCCTCTCTGGTTCCCCTTCTGTTTCTTCTCTTCAGCTGTCTATCACCATTCCCCTGGTGTCCCTTCCTCTTCATTCCCTTTCTCCCATGGTCCATTCTCCTCTCCTGTCCTTCTTCTCCAACCCTTTACCTTTTCCACCTATCACCCCCTTGCTTTTTACTTTATATCCCCCAACCCTGACTCCTCCCCCTTTCCCCACCCACCTGGCTTCGCCTAGCTTGTACTCCCTCCACTCCCCACATATTCTGGCTTCTTCCCCCTTCCTTTCCAGTGCTGGTGAAGGGTTTTGGCCCAGAACTTCAAGTGTTTATTCTGCTCATTTCCTGGGATTTATTTTATATTTCAAATGTGAAATTTATTCATAATAAAAATACACAAAGGAAGAAACAAGTCAAATATATTTTACATTCTTGGTTGTTATATTCAATGGTGTTTTTTTCAAAGATTAGAAAGCAAAACAAGTTCTACCTTCTTTGAAGAATATTTTCAGTAATTTATTGCAGCCTCTTTAAACAATTCTTTGCATTAAATTACACTGACTTAATGCCATATGCATAGTAATAATTCTATCGCTGGTTTGCATTAACTATCATTCCTGCGAGGCACATGTGCTATCTTAAGTTCGCACTGTTTACCTAAGGTTAGGGATGTATGCTTTAGAATGTTACAGAGTCACAGAGCACTACGACACAAAAACAGGCCCTGCACCCCAGTCAGTCCATGCACGGTTACTCTGCCTGGTCCCATCGACCCACACTTGAACCATAACCCTCCCTTCCATATATCTATTCAAAATTCTCTTACATAAATGTTGCAATCAAGCCTGCGTCCAACACTTCTGCCGGCAGCTTGCCCCATGCTTACATCACCTTCTGAGTGAAGAAGTGCCCCCTCAGGTCCCCCTTAATTATTTAACTTTTCACCTTAAACCTATGGCCTCTGATTCAAGTTTCAGGCAACCTCATTGGAAAAAGCCTGCTCGCATTTAACTTATTTGTACTCAATTTTATATACATTATTCAAATATCCCCTCAATCTCCTATTCTCTAGGGAAAAAAGTCCTAAAGTATTCAAGCTTTCCCTATAAATCAGGTCCTCAAGTCTTGGCAACATCCTTACAAATTTTCTCTACACTCTTTCAATCTTATTGATATCTTTCCTGTATGTAGGTGAGTAGAACTGCACAAGATGGTCTAAATTTTCCCTCACCAATGTTTTCTACAACTTCAACATAACATCCCAATTCCTGTCCTCAATACTTTGATCTATGAAGGCCAATATGCCAAAAGCTCTTTATGACCCTAACTATGACACTACTTTGAAGGAATTATGGATCTGTATTCCCAGATCCCTTTGTTCTATAAAGTTCACTGTGCAAGTTCTATCACAGTTTGTCCTCTCACAAGTGCAATAATTCACACTTGTCTTCATTAAATTACGTCTGCCATTTTTCAGCCCAATTTTCCAGCTGGTCACTCCCCACCGTAAGCCCAGATAGCCTTCCTCGGTATCCACTACACAGTAATCCTGATGTCATCTGCAAATTTGCTGATCTAGTTTACCACATTGTCAGTCCAATCATTAATTGTGTTGCAAACAATAATGAACCTAGCATTGATCTCTGCAGCATACCACTAGTCACAGGCTTCCTGTCAGAGAAGCAACCATTTGCTACCACTAAGCCGATGTCAAAGCTAATTTACTATCTGGAACATTACAACATAGTACAGGCCTTTCACCCCACACTGTTGCTTTAACCTTTTAACCTATTCTAAGATCAATTAAATCCTTTCCCCTAAATGCCAACTAGCTGAATTTTCTTAACCATCTTTCTTTATGGGACTTTGTCAAAGGCCTTGCTGAAGACCATGCAGACAACATCCATCGTCTTTCCTTCATCAAATGTCCTGTTAACCTCTATGGAAAGGTTTATAAGATTAGTTAGACACAATCTACCACACACAAAGCCCTGTAGACCATCCCTATGTAAGAGAAATGGCTTGATTGGGAATCAGTTTCAGGTCACTGGGTTCAAAGCCCAACACTCTACCACTGTACTACTGAGAGTTGTGAGGGAACCCAGTTGCAGAAACCATGATGCACACAGGAGTTGATGTGCAGATTCAAAAGCAAGTTTGACTTTCTTTTAGCCAAGATGGGCAAAACCAGGCAACCAGTCCAAGTGAAAAATGCAGTAATCCGAACACAAAGCTTTGAGGCACAAATAAGAGCTAGAAATGGCAGGCAGTAAGCAGACCTCAAGAAAACACTAAAGGGCCCACACAAAAAAAAACAAAAAAACACAACATAAAATAAAGTACACAGGCATTGATTGGAAATGTGCAGTCAATGATCAGTAACAAGAGAGTCCAATCAGTTCTGAAAAAAACTTTTATTGAACCATGTCTGGCCCTGTTGGCCATCCCCAGAATAGACCGGAGTCTATACACCCTAATCAGACTCTGACAGGACAAATATTTGTATATCCTGTCCCTACCTTCCAATCATTTACCCACTACTGACATCAAGCTCACAGGTTTATAATTTCTCAGTTTATTCTCAGAGCCTTTTTTTGAAAAATGGATCAAGCTGTCCCCCAGTCCTCCAGCACTTCACCCTTGGCTAAGGACATTTTAAGTACCTCTGCCAGGACCCCTACAATTTCTGCACTATCATCTCCCAAGGTTTGAGGGAAGCTTGTCAGACCACCCTAATTTGCCTCAAGACTGTAAACACCTCCTCTTCTGTAATCCAGTTATGGTCCATGACCTCACTACTCTTCTGCCTCAGTTACATAGACTCTGTTCTGTCTCCTATTAAATACAGATGAAAATATTGCATTTAAGATGTCCCGCATCTCTTTTGGCCCCATGCATAGATAACCGTGCTGATCTTTAAGAGTATCAATGTTGTCCTTTGCTATCCCTCGGCTTTTAATGTATCTGTTAGCTGCTCTTGGGATTCTCCTTCACCTAGTCTGCTAGAGCAACCTTCTTTTAGCCCTCCTGATTTCCCTCGTGTTCTCTTATATTTCTTATACTCAAGTGCCTCATTTGTTTTTTGCTATCTGTTCCTGCCATGCACCTCCTTCTTCTTAACCAGTGCCTCAATATCCCTTGAAAATCAAGGTTCGCTCAACCTCTTCACCTTGCATTTTATTTGAATGGTAAGTCTGTAGAAACTCTGTATTCCCAACATTTCACTTTTGAAGGCCTTCCACTGAATAAGCATCCCTTTGATAGTAAATACCCTGTCCCAATCCATACCTGCCATATCCTTCCTGAAGCCATCAAAATTGGCATTTCTGCACTTTAGAATATCAAACTGAGGGCCAGTCCTATTCTTGTCCATAGTTGTCATAAAACTAATGGAATTATGATCACTAGATCCAAAGTGTTCTCCTACACACCCTTCTGTCTACCTGCTCTGTCTCGTTCTCTAACAGGAAAGCCACTCTCTCTAGTCGGGACGTCTATATATTAAGGAAAATTCTCTGAAAACATTTTATGAACTCTATCTAATCAAGTCCTTTTACAGTATGGGAGTTACTGTCAATATATGGAAAGCTAAAACTACCGACTAACGCAAACTTACTTTTCTTGTAATTGTCTGCTATTTCTCTACACATTTGCGCTTGTAAGTCCTGCTGACTATTGAGAGGTCTATAATATAATTCCATTAGCAATGTCATCTTTTTCTTATTCCTCAGTTCCACTTACACAGCCTCCAGTCAGTCCTATTTGATCTCTGCCATGACATTTTCCCTGATAAGTAACACAGATTTTGATTGTTTATCTTTGAAAATTACAAATAAATCTTGTGCAATTTACCCTCCGTTCTTCCCTTTATATTATATAGTCATGAGAATAAAATTTCAGCTATTTTGTCTGAAGAAGAAATGTGTGTGCTGAGATAGGGTTCTCTCCTATTTTCATAAGACAACTTCTCAAAAGTTATTTATGAGGTTACTTACTTTGAACTTTACTGGACAAAATTTATTGAAATATAACTAAGAATGCATTCTTCAATTTATAGAGGATCCAGCATGCAAGATAGACATTGTGGTGGGGTTTGCTTTAGCAAGAAGAACTGGTGTACGGGACATATTCACTGGCCAGCAAAAACTACAAGCAAAGCTTGGACAAATACTGAGGGAAATCACGTCTGTGAAAAACATCAGCTGTGTATCTGCTTCTAAGTTAAATATCAGAGTGGGCTTTCATATAATAAGCACCACTGGCAGGTCTATCTTTGAAACTGAATTTGAAGAGTTCAACCCATTAATTGTAGTTAAATTGCTAGACGTGCAAACAGATGATAGAATTGAATTGAATGCAAAATTACTGAAATCATTTCCAGAAAGATTTCGGGATTCAACTGCAAATGCAAAGGTAAGAATATTATAGCCATTTATATGCAACCTTTTAAAACTTCTTAATCCTGCCAGTAGCATATGTGAGACAGATACATTGCAAGAATGCTTTATTTTTTGAGAGGAGTAATTCAAAACAAAAATGCTCCCCAATTATTAAATCAAATAGTACAAAGTTCTCTCCACACCATTATCTTGTTTAATTAAGCATTTGATATGCCTCATTAATATGTGCAAATACTCTTAAGTCTGAGTTCAATGACTTCAGAGATATCAGTTTTGGCAAATCAAGAATTTTGAACCTAGAGGTTCTTAAGGAGACTTAGGAGAGCAATAAAACAAACATGTTTATAAAAAAATAATTCAAATCTTGCTGCAATTGTAATCTAAAAGTGGTTAAACTGTCTATAACCTACGTAATTGCCTGTAGCTAGCTGCAGATACATGCTTTTTCCTGTGATGTTACTATTTCATATTATTTAATAATTATGAAATTTTCAAAATTCATCTAATTTTACTATAATTTTCAAATCTACACCAGACAATGTAAGCTATGTAAAGCCCCATTATTTTTGGTCGAGTTATTATTGTAGGTTGGAGAGATTATGAAGTGGGGACTTACACCCAGTGAATATCCTGAGTCTGCTGGAAAACACACAAATTGTCACTGCCATATAGAGTGTAAGAGCCCCATGAGGCAGTTACAATTCCTACTTCATCTGCTGCCCTCGAAGGTGGACTTAACTGTTTTGTGTGTGTGTGTGTGTGTGTGTGTGTGTGTGTTTGTGTGTGTGTGTGTGTGTGTGTTTGTGTGTGTGTGTGTGTGTATGTGTGTGCGTGTACTGTTTGATCTTCCTGCAGGTACTCTTCACTACACAGGATGTTTGCAACTCTTTGTCCTAATGAAGACCTTTGCATAGTTTGTGGTTTCACTGACTGTGATGCTGTTCAACTGCATTTTCAATTGTTCACATTGACACCCAACACCTTAATGTCCCTTTTACAGATGTCTTTAAAGCACAAATTTGGGCACTGAATTGACCTTTTCCCTGAAGTGTAACCTCCATTGAGAACCTCTTTCGAAATTCTCCCATCTGATGAATATACACTATGGATCACTGACTGTGCTATATGTACCAACTGCAAAATCAGGATGTGAGAATTTTGATTGCGTCTAGCCATCCAACATAATTTCAGAATGTGTTGAAAGCAGTGCAGTTGATTCCTGTTCTCCCCCCAATTTTTGGAGTATGGCATCCAGATGTTACTGTAACATCGTAGATAGTCGACAACACAGTTTTTGGACACTCTGATCTGAAAAATTTGTTTGCTAATCAACCGCACAGGCTGGAAAGCACTTTAGGAGCTTTCCCTCTAGGAAACTGAGAATTCTTTAACATTGTAAATGTGTTGAACAGATTAGCTACAGAAACTTGTTTGCACTTGTGAAACCTGGGAACTACATATTGAATATTGAATCAAACAGCAAACTGGAGCAGTTTATTTACTTGGAGAGATCTTAGAATTTGGAACTTACTGACACAGGGTGTGTTGAAACCAGTTGCCATTAAAAAGTTATTAGACAAGTAATAGAAAGGGAAAGGAATAAAAAGGAATATTCTCACATGCTAAACTAAAGTATATAGAATGGAAGGAGACTCAGAGAGCATAGAACAGCATAGCACTGGACAGAGCATTGGGTCCATAATGTTATGCCAAATATCCTCCTGTGTATCATCCAAATTCTTTTCCTCCCATGTGTCTATGTAGTGGGCTTATCACCAGCTATGATGAGATGGCCTACTGAGAGGAGGTGAGAGAACTTGAGCCTTGGTGCCAGGCAAATCATTTCTTTCTCGATGTTAACAAGATAGCAGCAGCACAGCAGGGGAAACTGCGAGCAGCTGCAAACTCCTGAGAGTCCCAGAACACATCCTACAAAATCAGGAAAACCCACCAATGCCTCTGCCTTCTGAGGAGGCTGAAGAGAGATGGACTATGCACGTCTATACACCATAAGATCATAAGACATAGGAGTAGAATTAGGCCATTTGGCCCATCGAGTCTGCTCCACTATTTAATCATGGCTGATCTTTTTCTTTTCCTCCTCAGCCTCACTCTCCGGCCTTCTCCCCATAACCTTTGATACCATGTCCTATCAAGAACCTATCAAGCTCTACCTTAAATACACCCAATGACCTGGCCTCCACAACTACCTGTGGTAATAAATTCCACTAATTCACCACTCTCTGGTGAAAGAATTTTCTCCGTATCTCTGCTTTAAATGGACGGCCCTCTATCCTGAGGATGTGCCCTCTTGTCCTACACTCCCCCACCATGGGAAATATCCTTTCCACATCTACTCTGTCTAGGACTTTCAACATTCAAAAGGTTTCAGTGAGGTCCCCCTCATCCTTCTAAATTCCAGTGAATACAGACCCTGAGCCATGAAACGTTCTTTGTAGATAACCCGTTCATTTCCGGAATCTTCCTTATGAACCTTCTCTGAACCCTCTCTAAAGCCAGTACATCTTTTCTTAGCCGAGAAATGTTCACATTACTCGAGGTGGGGCCTTACCAGTGCCTTATGAAGCCTCAGCATCACATCCCTGCTCTTGTATTCTAGACTTCTTGGAAATGAATGCTAACATTGCATTTGCCTTTCTCACCACTGATTCTACATGCAAGTTAACCTTTAGGGTTCTGCACAAGGACTCCCAAGTCCCTTTTGCATCTCAGATTTTTAGATTTTCTCCTCATTTAGAAAATAGGCTGCACATTTACATCTTCTACCAAAGTGCATGAACATGCATTTTCCAACATTGAATTTCATTCGCCGATTTCTTGCCCATTCTCCTAATCTGTCTAAGTACTTCTGCCACCTACTAGTTTCCTCAGCACTACCTGCCCCTCTACCAATCTTCATATCAACAAAGCCATCTATTCTATCATCTAAGTCATTGATATTCATCATAAAAAGTGGTTCCAACACTGACCCCTGTGGAACACTACTAGTCACTGGCAGCCAACCAGAAAATTATCCTTTTATTCCTGTCCAGTCCTGCCAAAGGGTTTCGGCCTGAGACATTGACTGTACTCTTTTCCATAGATGCTGCCTGGCCTGCTTAGCTCCTCCAGCATTTTGTGTGTTTTGCTCCTTTTGTTCCTACTCACTGCCTCCTACCAATTGGCAATAGTCTAACCATGCCAGTAACTTTCCTGTCAAGGGCATTCTGAAAGTCCAGATATACAACATCCACTGCATCCCCTTTATCTATCCTACTTGAAGCCTCCTCAACAGGTATGTCAGGCAAGCTTTTACCTTAAGGAAACCATGCTGACTTTGTCCTATCTTGTCCTGTATCACCAAGTCTCCACAACCATATCCTTAACAATTGACTCTAACATCTTCCCAACCACTGAGGTCAGGCTAATTGTTTTAATTTCCTTTCTGCTGCTTTTCTCCTCTCTTAAAGAGTTGAGTGACATTTGCAATTTTCCAGTCCTCTGGCACCATGCCAGAGTCCAATGATTTTTGAAAGATCATTACTAATACCTCCACAATCTCTACAGCTACCTCCTTCAGAACCCTAGGGTGGGGTGCAGTTCATCTGGTCTGGGTGACTTATGTACCCTGAGGCCTTTCAGCTTTTTGAGCACCTTTTTATAATGGTAACTGCATTCTCTTCTCTTCCCTCACACCCTTTAACATCTGGCAGTATCTTCCACAGTGAAGACTGATACAAAATACTTATTTAGTTCATCTGCCATTTCCTTGTCTTCCATTATTATTTCTCCAGCCTCATTTTCTAGCGGTCCTATATCCACTCTCATCTCTCTTTTATTTTTAACGTACTTGAAAAACCTTTTACTATTCACTTTGATATTGTTTGCTAGCTTACTTTCATATTTCATCTTTTCCCTCCATATGATTTTCTTAGTTGCTCTCTATAGGTTTTTAAAAGCTTCCCTGTCCTCTGTCTTACTGCAAATCTGTGTGTTATTGTATGCCTTCTATTTTGCTTTTACATTAGCTTTGACTTTCTTCGTCAGCGACAGTTGTACTATTTTGCAATTTGAGTATTTCTTTGTTTTTGGAATACATCTATCCTGCACCTCCCTCATTTTTCCCAGAAATTCACACCTTTGCTGCTCTGCCAGCAGCTCCTTCTAATTTACCTTTGGCCAACTCCTCTCTCATACCACTGTAATTTCCTTTACTCTGCTGAAATACTGCTATGTCAGACTTTACTTTCTCCCTATCAAATTTCAAGTTGAGCTGAATCATATTGTGATCACTGTCTCCTAAGGGTTCTTTTACCTTAAGATCCCTAATCACTTCCACTTCATTTCATGACACCCAATCTAGTATAGCTGATCCCCTAGTAGGCGCAATGATAAATGGCTTTAAAAAGCCATCTCGTAGGCATTCAACAAGCCCACTCTCTTGAGATCCATTACCAACCTGATTTTCCCAATCGACCTGCATGTTGAAATCTCCCATGACTATCATAACAATGCCCTTTTGACACGCCTTTACTATTTCCCAATGTAATCTGTGGTCCACATCCCAGCTACTGTCAGGAGGCCAGCATATAACTGCTAACAGAGTCATTTTACCTTGCAGTTTCTTAACTCAACTCACAAGGATTCAAGATCTTCTGATCCAATGTCATATCTTTCTACTGATTTGATGCCATTCTTTACCAGCAGAGCCATATCACCCCCTCTGCCGACCTTCCTATTTCTCCGATACAATGGGTAACATTGGACATTCAACTTCCAACTATAACCATCCTTCAGCCGCGATTCAGTGATGGCCACAATATCATACCTTACAACCTATAATAGTGCAACAAGATCATCCACCTTATTTCTTATACTCCATGCATTGAGATATAGCACTTTGAGTACTGTGTTTGCCACCGGTTTTGATTCTACATCTCTAATGTACTGATACTCACCCTGCTGGCTGCAATTTTGTCCAACCATCTGCCTGCCCTTCCTGACAATCTGACGGCACGCTATCTTTGCTTTATTACTATTCTTCCTGTCCTGAGTCCCTTCACTCTGATTTCCAAACCCCTGCCAAATTAGTTAAAAACGCTCACCAACAGCTGTAATAAACCTGCCCACAAGAATATTAGACCCCCTCAGATTCAGGTGCAACCCGTCACTTTGAACGGGTCATACCTCTCCCAGAGGAGATCCCAAATATCCAAGGAGGAAGAGGCAGTTGGCTCACAAATAGAGAAAGCTTGGAGACAGTGAGAGAGGGAGGATAGGCAGGTGACAGAGAAGAGACGCGCTCAGACTGATGGCTTGAGATGTGTCTGTTTTAATGCAAGGAGTATTATGAACAAAGCGGATGAGCTCAGAGCGTGGATCAGTACTTGGAGATGATGTTGTGGCCATTACAGAGACTTAGATGGCTCAGGGGCAGGAATGGTTACTTCAAGTACCAGGCTTTAGATGTTTCAGAAAGGAGAGAGAGGGAGGCAAAAGAGGTGGGGATAAGGCACTGTTGATTAGAGATAGCGTCATGGCTGCAGAAAAGGAGAAGGACATGGAGGGAGTGTCTATGGAGTCTTTGTGGGTGGAAGTTAGGAACAGGAAGAGGTCAATAACTCTACTGGGTGTTTTTTATAGACCACCCAATAGTAACAGGGACATCAAGAAGCAGATAGGGAGACAGATTCTTGAAAGGTATACTAATAACAGGGTTGTCGTGGTGGGAGATTTTAATTTTCCAAATATTGATTGGCATGTCCCTAGAGCGAGGGGTTTAGATGGGGTAGAGTTTGTTAGATGTGTTCAAGAAGGTTTCTTGACACAATATGTAGGTAAGCCTACAAGAGGAGAGACTGTACTTGATCTAGTATTTGGAAATGAACCTGGTCAGGTGTCAGATCTCTCAGTGGAAGAGCATTTTGGAGCTAGTGATCACAATTCTATCTCCTTTATCATAACATTGGAGAGGGATAGGAATAGAAAAGTTAAGAAAGTGTTTAATTAGAGTAAGGAGAAATATGAGGCTATCAGGCAGGAAATTGGAAGCATAAATTGGGAACAGATGTTCTCAGAGAAATGTATGGAAGAAATGTAGCAAATATTCAGGGGACATTTCCGTGGAGTTCAGCATAGGTACGTTCCAATGAGAGAGGGAAAGGGTGGTAGGGTACAGGAAACATTGGTGTACAAAGGCTGTTGTAACTCTAGTCAAGAAGAAAAGAAGAGCTTACTGAAATTTCAAAAAACTAGTTAATGATAGAGATCTAGAAGATAATAAGGCTAGCAGGAAGGAGCTTAAGAAAGAAATTAGGAAAGCCAGAAGGGACCTTGAGGAGGCCTTGGTGGACAAGATTAAGGAAAACCCCAAGGCATTCTACAAGTATGTGAAGAGCAAGAGGATAAGATGTGAAAGAATAGGACCAATCAAGTGTAACAGTGGAAAAGTGTGTATGGAACCAGAGGAGATAGCGGAGGTACTTCATGAGTACTTTGCTTCAGTATTCACTACGGAAAAGGATCTTGCTGATTGGAGGGATGACTTACAGTGGACTGAAAAGCTTGAGCATGTAGATATTAGGAAAGAGGATGTGCTGGAGCTTTTGGAAAGCATCAAGTTGGATAAGTCACCGGGACTAGATGAGATGTACTCCAGGCTACTGTGCAAGGCAAAGGAGGAAATTGCTGAGCCTCTGGCGATGATCTTTGCATCACCAATAGGGACGAGAGAAGTTCTGGAGAATTGGAGGGTTGCGGATGTTGTTCCGTTATTCAAGAAAGGGAGTTGAGATAGCCCAGGAAATTATAGACCAGTGAGTCTTACTTCAGTGGTTGGTAAGTTGATGGAGAAGATTCTGAGAGGCAGGATTTATGAACATTTGGAGAGGCATAATATGATTAGGAATCTTCAGCGTGGCTTTGTCAAAGGCAGGTCGTGCCTTACAACCTGATTGAATTTTTTGAGGATGTGACTAAACACATTGATGAAGGTAGAGCAGTAGATGTAGTTTATATGGATTTCAGCAAGGCATTTGACAAGGTACCCCATGCAAGGCTTATTGAGAAAATAAGGAGGCATGGGATCCAAGGGGACATTGCTTTGTGGATCCAGAACTGGCTTGCCAACAGAAGGCAAAGAGTGGTTGTAGACGTATTATATTCTGCATGGAGGTCAGTGACAAGTGGTGTGCCTCAGGGATCTGTTCTGGGACCTTTACTCTTCGTGATTTTTATAAATGACCTGGATGAGAAAGTGGAGGGATGGGTTAGTAAGTTTGCTGATGACACAAAGGTTGGGGGTGTTGTGAATAGTGTGGAGGGCCGTCAGAGCTTACAGCAGGACATTGATAGGATGCAAAACTGGGCTGAGAAATGGCAGATGAAGTTCAACCCAGATAAGTGTGAAGTGGTTCACTTCAGTAGGTGAAATATGATGGCAGAATATAGTATTAATGGTGAGACTCCTGGCAGTGTGGAGGGTCAGAGGGATCTTGGGGTCCGAGTCCATAGGATGTTCAAAGCAGCTGTGCAGGTTGACTCTGTGTTTAAAAAGGTGTATGGTGTATTGGCCTTCAGCAATCGTGAAATTGAGTTTAGGAGCCGAGAAGTAATGTTGCAGCTATATAGCACCCTGGTCAGACCCTACTTGGAGTACTGTGCTCAGTTCTGGTCACCTCACTACAGGAAGGATGTGGAAACCATAGAAAGGGTGCAGAGGAGATTTACAAGGATGTCACCTAGATTGGGGAGCATGCCTTATGAGAATAGGTTGAGTGAACTTGGCCTTATTTCCTTGGAACGACAGAGGATGAGAGGTGACCTGACAGAGGTGTATAAGAAGATGAAAGGCATTGATCATGTGGATAGTCAGGAGGCTTTTTCCCAGGGCTGAAATGGCTAGCACGAGAGGGCACAGTTTTAAGGTACTTAGAAGTAGGTACAGAGGTGAGGTCAGGGGTAACTTTTTTACACAGAGAGTGGTGAGTATGTGGAATGGGCTGCCGGTGACGGTGGTGGAGGTGGATACAATAGGGTCTTTTAAGAGACTCCTGGACAAGTACATGGATCTCAGAAAAATAGATGGCTATGGGTAAGCCCTAGGTAATTTCTAAGGTAAGGACATGTTTGGCACAACTTTGTGGGCCGAAGGGCCTGTATTGTGCTGTAGGTTTTTCTATGTTTCTAACCTGAAGCCATGCCCTCTGCACCAGCTTCTCAGCTACACATTTATCTGCCAGATCATCCTGTTTCTACCCTCACTGGCATGTGGCACAGGGAGGAATCCAGAAATTACTGGAGGTCCTGCCTCTCAGCTTTCTACCTACCTCTCTAAATTCTCTTTTCAAGACCTCTTTGCTTTTCCTTCCTATGTCATTGGTACCAATATGTATCAAGATATCTAGCTGCTCTCCCTCCCTCTCCAAAATGCTGCGGACACGATCCGGGACATCCCTGACCCTGGCCACCAGGGAGGCAGCACATACCATTCAGGTGTCCCAATCATGACTACAGAATCTCCTGTCTATTCCCCTGACTACTGAGTCCCTTATCACTCCCACTCCCCTCATATCCTCTTTCCCTTCTGCACTATGGTTTAGTGCCAGTAACCTGGTCTCCATGCCATTCCCCTGGGAGGTCATGCCCCATAACAGTATCCAAAGTGGCATAATTATTATTGAGAGGACTGGCCACAGGAGTGTTCTGTGTTAATTGCCTATTCACATTTCCATTTCTCCTGACAGTCACCCAGCTACTCGTCTCCTGCAACTTAGGGGTGACTACTTCCCTGTAACTCCGATCGATTATCTCCTCACTCTCCCGTACAAGCCAAAGGTTATCCAGCTGCTGCTCCAGATCCATAACACGGTCTACAACGAGCTGTAGCTGGATGCATTTCACACAGATGTAGTGCCCTGAGAGAATCTGGATCTCCCAGGACTCCAATATCTGGCATTAAGAGCACACAACAGCTATTTACTACACTAGGTACAGTAAGAGAGAAAAAAAGGGTACCTTAACAGAATCTTACCCACAGCCAACACCCTTTTCAAGCCGAAGCCTCCTTTGAGCCAAAGCCTAATACTGTACTCCTACTCTCACCACTGGCCTACTCCCAACAATGGCTGCCCTGACAATGGCCACCATGACCTCATGATCTTCCACAGATGTGCAGACGAGGACATCCTAACAAGCTACATCGCTGCATGGTACAGAAACTGATCTGCAGCAGACAAGAAGGCTCTACGACAGGTAGTCTACACTGCCCAATGCATCACTGGTACCAGCCCATTGTGTATTTAACACTTCAGTAATATTTGAGTAAACCTTGAGTCATATTTGATTAGGCAATCTTATTCCTTTAAATAATTCATTGTGATACATGTGCACCTCACTTAAAGTAAATTCCAAGTTACAATCCACATTTCTGGACTCCTAAGTCTTCCTTTGAATTAGTTTTGAAGATAAAAAACCATAACATTAGGAAAGAGCTATTTTTAAAATGAACTCAGGATGACCATCAACCTGTTGAAGCACAGTGAGATGTTCAAACTAAAAAAAAATCAGTGAGGAGAGGACAAATTCACAAAAAAAACAGCTTGTGCAGAGACAGTTGAGTTAAAACCAGCATAACGCAGCGCAGCACATGTTCTTCAGAAGGAAAGCCATGATCGAGTTTTAATAAAGAAAGAGCATAAAACAGATAATCTATGGGTTCATAAAGAGTGAGTACCAGATGATAATAAATCATGAATAAAAGCAGAAATGGCTGGCTGTGTCAGAAAGATTGATGAGTTTGATTGCACAGGTTTACTGAGCTAATTCAAAAATATTTTGAAGCAATTGAAATAGCCAATGAGAAATGAGTACCAATTTTTGGGGGGCATTTGCTCATACAGTTTGCTTCGAAGATTGACTGCTCCAACCAAACCAGCAGAAATGAGTTTTGCTGATATTATCAAAGTAATGGAAGCATATTTGTTGATTGCTGAACCCTTTAGGTTTCATAAGCAGAATCAAAAGGAAGGGGCATCCATTTCAGCTAAATTGGCTGAATTGAAGAGATTGTCTAAGCTTTGTCAGCTCGGTAATGGGCTTAATAATGTACTAAGAGATCTTTTCGTTTGTGGAATCTTTCAAGAGAGGATTCAAAAATAGCTCCTAACTGAAGCACAACTTACATTTAAAAGAGCAATTGAAATCATTGTTTCAATGGAAACCGCAGACAGAAACACAATTGAGTTTTTAGTCAGAAACGAAAGAGAGCATAAACAAAATTGCAGCATCTGAACAGAAATTGGCCTGGCTGAAGAAAATTGTGTTACCGTTGTGGCAGGGACTCACAGACACCAGACCAATGTAGGTTTAAAGCCAAAACTTGCAAAAGGTGCAACAAAGTAGGTTACATGCAAAGAGCATGTTCGTCAGACAAAAATAAGTGGATTGTGTACAGAAGAGAAAAAGATAAAAAAAAAAGTCAAATTACATTTTCAAAAAGAGCACTAATCTGCATGCTGTTAATGAAAAGTCTGATAATGATGAGGGTGACTATGGACTGTATAGCCTTGAGATTTACAGTGTCAAAATTAACAATAGACAAGCAATATTGTTTATGCCAGAAGTGAACGGCAAATTAATTAAAATGGAGTCAGGCACTGCCTCACCTGTTCAGCCATTCCACAAAATTAGTGTTGAATGGCATTTGAAACATTAAAAAAACTGAAGCTTGCAGATATCCAACTAAGAACTTATCCCAGAGAAAGGATAACTCCTGTGGGAATAACATCTGTAACAGTGAAATACAACAACCAACAAGCCACATTGAGATCATATGCAGAAGAAACAGGATGACCAGCATCATGGGTATGTAAATAGCTGAGACAACTACAACTTGATTGGAGAACAATCTACAACTTCCATGCCACATTCCATGAAATGGAGCCAACTGGAAGTGAGTTAAGAAAGATACTGGACGATGCCACAATTATCCCCATGCTGACAACATGGACTGTTGCCCAACAGAGGATCAACAGGTGTCAGTGCCAACACCCGTACCTCTGGATGGAAAACATATTGGACCAAGGAAGGACCATGCTGCTCCGAGGAATCGTGAAAGTGATGAAAATAGTGGTCTGACTACAATAGATTTTGTAGGCAACAGATTTGAAAAAGCTTCTGATATGTAGATCAAACAGCTACTTGCGAAATGTGGCTTTGTTTTAAGCTGGAAGAGAATTCAAGGAGCTTCCAAAAAGTTGCAAGCATTCAGCTTTTTTGAGTATAAAGAACCAGAATCTACTTTGCATACATTAAGCTTATTGCACGAAATTCAAGTGGGGGATAAACAGCAGTGTGTAAAAGTAGATGCAAAGCCCAAAGCCCAGCTGGATGAATGGAAGGGCAAAAAGAAAGGGGTCACTGGAGATACAGAAACGAGGGTTCATCAGATGTTGTTGTGGATGAGGAAACCAAGAGGAGAGACCACAAGTCTCACCTGCCAAGCAGAGTGATCTCCCCTGTGAAAAATTATGTCATTTCTTACATACATACATATATACACAGAAAGGTGCTGGAAAAGGGCCAGTCACATCATAAAGGATCACACCCACCCTGTTCCTGGACTGTTTGTCCCATTCCCATCAGGGAGCAGGCTGTGTAGCATCCCTGCCAGGGCAATCAGATTCAAATACAGATACTTTCCCCAAGAAGTGAGGCTGGTCCACACCTCCACCCCCTAAACCATCCCTCCACACTCCCTACCACCACTACTTTATCATTTCCTCTCAGATACCTTATGTGTGGACATTCCTGTGCCTAGTGTCACTTTATGGACCTGAATCAATCTATGTACATAGGCTATCTTATTTATTTGTATTTATTGTAGTATTTTATTATTGTGTTCCTTATCTTTTTTTATGCTGCCTCAGATCTGGGATAACAATTATTTTGTTCTCCAATACACTTGTGTACTGCAACCAACATAGAACAATCGAACAATTTTTTTTTGAACTTGAATTATCTGTAGCCTCTTCAACTTCATGACTCTACCTTATTCCACTATTTCACCTGATGATGCAATGCGGGCACCTACCACTTTCTGCATAAAAATCTTGACCCTCACATTGTCTAATGGGGGTTATAAATTCCTGGCTAAACCAGTCACAGTAATTGGTCTGTCTCTGTCCTAAAATCTATGTAAGTTCCTACAGTTTAATATTATTGCGGCTAATGGAAATGAAAATTTAACTGAACTGATAAAAGAAGAAAGAAAGAAATATTTTATATTCAATTTAGCCGCAACAGCTCTGCATTTAATTATATTCTCTTCATAGGTGGTGCTGTTATTCACAGACGGATGGCATGGCACAGCGGAGGGGCTTCATCAATTTTCAAATGTAATGCATGCTAAAGGTAAGTCCATTTTCATTTCGATTTGAAATGTTGACTGTTTTAGACCTGTTAAGTTAACCCATAAGGGATGAATTTATATTTTTATTGGTGCACACATTTAATTCCAAAAAACATCAAGGACATTGTACAGCTAAAATGCAGCTGGAGAATTTGACGCATTAGTCCACATGAACAATTTGTACTTCTTGATTTTACTAGTTGGAAATATTTACGTAATATGAGCCTAGCATTATGACCTTCATAATCATTTTGCCAGCTTTGTGGTTGGAGCAAGTAAGATCCAGTCCCATGTATGAAGAATTACGATTTAAAACCAGAATCCAGGGGACATTGGATTAATTTATAAGAATAAGGAATTAATTTCTTATCCAAATATGACTGGATAAACTGGTGTATGAAAAAAGCTGGAAAACAACAAACTGTAGGAGTTTCAGTGGATTGTCCAAGTAATGTTGATTCTGCAAAATGAGCAAGAGTGATTGAACCTGGCCTTGAAATCCCTAATTTACAGATATTGGACTGGGTAGAACATATCCTTCACCCTGGCTGTACCTCACCTTTGGTAGAAGGTGCCCACCTCAGATAATTTCACTAATTCACCTTGATATTTTGGCACAGTGTAAGTGGGCAGTGTCATCTTCGAGCAATTCAGACAGGCTCATTGACTAAGATTAATATTTAAAATTATCTTAACTGTGCGGTGATAGGTGTCTCTGTGAGAAATATTGCTTTTGGGAAAAAGGACTAAAAAGAAAAATTCAGAGCTGCTCCCACCCTCTTTAAATCCCACACTGTCTTATAGGGTAAAAACAGAAAATGCCGGAAATATTCAGCAGATCAGGCCAAACCTGTGGAGAGAGGAACAGAATCAATGTTTTATGTCTGAAAGAGAAAGTCTAGTTGTTTTTTTAAGTTGTAGCAAAAGTTCGATGGCTAGGACAAAGGGAGTTTCTCTGATTGTGAGAGTCTAGGAATACCTTACTAGTACTGGATCCTAAGGACACACATCTGTACTGGATCTTAAGGACACACATGTGTATTTCCTCCTCCTGGATTCAATTTTAATGCATGGAAAAAAAAGCCCATTACCATTTGTAATCCTCACAAAGAGCTACGCATGACATTTTCAGATCCTTCCTCCCTCTGTAGGGCAGATTACTCTACTAACTCCACATCTGCAGATAACCAGGCCAAGCTTGTGCAATTTCATTGTGGACAATGATCTGTAGAAATGAACTTTTATCATCGTACCTAATCCATGCAAGTATTTGACAGTGCCAGAAGCATCCTCAAATCCTTTTCCAAGTAACAACAATAAATCTTGGGATTATCACAGAATCATTTTCAGTAGTACATGTGCTTTCAAACTTGCTTACTGCTTCAACCTTGCTATGGGGCAATGCCATCCCAACACGTTAAAATGTACAATTTAGCATTCAGAAAAATGCAGTCATTTCTTTGCTATGTGTTTACAATTGTGACACAGTGAGGACATCCTTACTGAAGTTTTGCTGAGGTAAGTGTTTCTCCTTGAGCAATCTGGCAAGATACAGCCTGTAAGTATAGTGTCAAAGGTTGGAACAGGCACTCCATTGGTAAGAGCTGTTAGATTTTATTTGCCCATATACAGTAATGTTATTGGGATTAATGAGTTAGGATGTAACATTACTGGTTATTGTTGAGCAGACAGTGTGCAGAATCATGCAACAATATCTCCTGAGTGTACTCCAAACAGCGGGGAATGACTCTGGAGACCCCTGTTGTTCACTGTATGTTCTCTTCTGCAAAAACCTACATTAATTCCAAATAGCAGCTCTCTCCCTCTCCCTCTCTCTCTCTCTCTCTCTCTCTACTGAAAGGACTTTTTTTCTCTCCTAAATCTAGTTCAAATCAAATGTACCAACATGTTCTAAGCCTTGTCTTTATAATTGCAATTTCCAGTTGAATCACCTAAGTTTATGATTCTGGCATGATCTTGGAGGACTGGGAGACTGCAAATGTCACTCCACTCTTTAAGCAGGGAAGAAGGCAAAAGAAAGGAAATTATAGGCTAGTTAGGTTGGGAAAGTGTTGTATTATTAAGCATGAGGTTGCGAGGTACTTGGAGACTAATGATAAAATAGTCAAAGTCAAAGTCCTAGCATGGTTTCTGTAAAGGGAAATCTTGCCTGATAAATCTGTTAGAGTTCTTTGAGGAAGTAACAAGCAGGGTGGACAAAGGGGAGGCAGCAGATGTCATTTACTTAAATTTTCAGAAGGCATTTGATAAGGTGGCACACATGATGCTGCTTAACAAGATAAAATCCCATGGCATTACAGGAAAGATAGTGGCATGGATAGCAGAATGGTTGGCAGTCAGGAGGCAGCGAGTGGGAATAAAAGGGGCCTTTTCTGCTTGGCTGCCGGTGACTAATGGCGATCTTCGGGGGTCAATATTGGGACCGCTACTTTTCACATTGTTTGTCAATGATTTAGATAATGGAATTGGTGGCTTTGTGGCAAAGTTTGTGGATGATATGAAGATAGCTGGAGGGGTATGTAGTGCTGAGGAGGCAATGAAATTGCAATAAGACTGAAACAAATTGGAAGAATGGGCAAAAATTGGCAGATGGAATACAGTGTTGGGAAATGGTAAAAGGTACAATAATGCGGACTATTATCGAAATGGGGAGAAAATTCAAACATCAGAGGTGCAGAGGAACTTAGGAGTCCTTGTGTAAGACTCCCAGAAGGCTAATTTACAGGTTGAGTATGTTAAAGAAGGCAAATGCAATGTTGGCATTTATTTCAAGGGGAATAGAATATAAAAGCAAGGAGATAATGCTGAGCCTTTATAAGACACTAGTCAGGCTGCACTTAGAGTATTGTCAACAGTTTTGGACCCCAAATCTCAGAAAGAGTGTGTTGTCATTGCAGAGAGTCCAGAGGAGATTCACGAGGACGATTCTGGGATTGAAGGGGTTAACATATGATTCCGGGAATAACATGGTTAATATATGAGGAGCATTTGGCAGCCTTGGGCCTGAACTCACTGGAATTCAGAAGAATGTGGTGGGGGGGGGGGATCTCATTGAAACCTACCCAACGTTGAAAGGACTAGATAGGGTGGATGTGGTGAGGATGTTTCCTCTGGTGGGGGTATCCAGAATTAGAGAGCACAGCTTCAAAATTGAGGGGTGACCCTTTAGAACAGAGGTAAGGAGGAATTTTTTTTAGCCAGAGAGTAGTAAATCTGTGGAATGCTTTGCCACAAACTGCGGTGGAGACCAAGTCCATGTGTATATTTAGGACCGAAGTTGATTGTTTCCTGATTGGTCAGGGGATCAAAGAACATGGTGAGAAGACAGGTGTATGGGTTTGAGTGGGATCTGGGATCAGCCATGATGGAATGACAGAGTAGACTTGATGGGCTGAATCTGCTCCCATGTCTTATGGTTTTATGGTCTTGTTCCAAGATTCTAACTTCCATATCTGCTTACTGACCTTCTGTTGGGAAAAACTCCTTTTCCCTCTTTCCTCCTCCATTAAAACATGCCCCCCCCACCTTCTGAATAGGGTTTAGATTAGATTAGATTATGAGGACACTCAGTCCTCATTTATTGTCATTTAGAAATGCATGCATTAAAAAATGATACCATGTTCCCTCAGAAAGATATCACAGAAACACAGGACAAACCAAGACTAAACTGACAAAACTACATAATTATAACATATAGTTACAACAGTGCAAAGCAATACCGTAATTTGATGAAGAGCAGACCATGGGCATGGTAAAAAAAAGTCTCAATTCCCGATAGCCCCATTATCTCACGCAGACGGAAGCGCCGCAAACTTGCCGATGCATTGGAAGCACCCGACCGCAGCCAACTCTGAGTCCGTCCAAAAACCTTGAGCCTCCGACTAGCCCTCCGGCACCGAGCACCGAGCACCATCTCTGCCGAGCGCTTTGACCTGCCCCGGTCGCCAAGCAACAAGCAAAGCCGAGGACTCGGTGCCTTTCCCTCCGGAGATTCTGTATCACACAGTAGCAGTGGCAGCAAAGCAGACATTTCAGAAGTTTCACCAGATGTTCCTCCGTACTCTCACGTCTCTCTCCATCAAATCAGGATTGTGCACGGCACCCTACTTGACAGATAACAGATATCATTCACCAGAGTGGCCGCTGCAAGCTGTGTCGCGCTGCCATCTTCTCCTCCTCCTATGTCATTAGTGTCAATGTTGTGGTCCTTTAAAAAACAAAATTAATGGTCTAGTCATTGGTGACAATAGAATTGAAATTTATATAATTACACCTGTTTTAAAATGCGTAATCAAATTGAACTTTATATAGTTGCATCTGTTTTAAAATGCATTTGTTTATTTGTAACAGTAAGACCCAAAAGCATCAAGGCACATAAGTTTTGAAGAGTTAATTTTCTTGAAAATACAGATTTGGTAATCTTTCAGTTCTGGAGGATTCATAATATCCACTCAGTAAACTACATATTTTTCATTATTATGGCAGACAACCTGAGAACACTGGGGATAATTTTAAAAAACTGTCTACAATTGCATTTCACTGCCACTGCGTCCCAAGTAGCAAATAGCAGGATGTTGCTCCTAATACCTTCCCATCCAGACAGGATATAAATATTTTAAATATCTTGCCTTGAAGTTTAACATGCAAAGATAAACTAAAGCAATTGGGCTAGATAGTCCTGACGAAGGGTCTCGGCCTGAAACGTCGACTGCACCTCTTCCTACAGATGCTGCCTGGCCTGCTGCGTTCACCAGCAACTTTGATGTGTGGGGCTATAGATAAAATAGTTTTAATATTATCAGCTGCATAAAAGTCTACTACTGTTTATTTTCATTTATGTTCACTAAATGGAACTAAGAATATCTCATAACTTCACATAGCAGTTTACTATTAAAACTTTTAAAGTTATAAGACTAATTATATTATGCAGCTGATTTAAAGGAGTAGACCACACACAAGATCTATGAGTCAGTCTGGGAAATTCGTCCAGCAGTTTAGTTGAATCTACTCATTATAAGTTTGAAAGAATGGACTTTATAAAGACTTACTGTAGGCGTCAGAGTGTAAACATTCTTTGAATTATTCTGAAATAGTGACAAGGTTTTGTGCACAAAATGATTGAGAGCAAGGCCATGGTGCTTTATTTGATTCTCTGAAGTCTCAAAAGGGGAGATCAGTCATCTTTCCCATCAACAGAAGGAAGAAAGCTGCTGCCTTCATGAAGGTGTGGCTGGAGGTAGAAGAGGATGTGAGCTGTAGAAGCATTGTGCCCAAACTCAAGTGCCGTGGGGCCAATCATTTTAACTAATCTAAATATATTATGTTAGTCTTCAGTTATGATTTGTTTATGTCTGTTTGCCTTTTATCACCCTCTTTTCCTCATTCTGCCTTGCCAAATGCTATGCATCATATTAGTCTTCACTTTCTATATATTTCCTCACACCCATTTACAGCTGACACTCACTGCTTCGGCATGGTATTCACTCACAGAGCAGTCCTAGCAGGCAAAGAGATATCAACATTTGAGCAAATTTGATCACAATTTGACCAAAACTGCAACAGCAGGCTATGAAAGAAACACTTCTGCCCTTCTATCAAGAGGAGACGGATGGAAGGAAATCAGAGATGCCTGGCGACAGAAATAAAAACGTCTCTGAAGAAGCATATTGACTTTATTAGAACATTGAACTTAAAGAGCCTGAGTATATTATTTTCAAGTTATAAACACAAAGGATTCTGCAGATGCTGGAAATCTTGAGCAACACACACAAAATGCTGGAGGAACTCAGTGGGCCAGGCAATATCTATGGAGGAGAATAAACGGTCAATGTTTTGGGCCAAGACCCTTCATCAGGACTGTAAAGGAAGGGAACAGAAGCCAGAATAAGAAGGTGAGGGGAGGGGAAAGAATACAAGATGGCCGGTGATAGGTGAAACCATTTAGTTGAGAGTGGGGGGGGATGTGCTGAGAAGTGATAGGTAGAAGAGGCCTCTGATAGGAGAGAAAAGTGGACCATGCGAAAGAGGGAAGGGGGAAGGACATCAGAGGGAGGTGATGGGCAGATGAGGAGAAGAGAAGGCTGATCAATAGCCTGTTGGTAGTCATATGGAACTTTACATGGCACTCTTGTTCCCTGTAGGAGGTTCCATTCTGATGTCAGCAACCAGCTTTGAAGGAAGTATCCCTTTGCCACTCATAATCAAGCTTTAATTCTGTTTCCTCATGCAAAAACATGCTTAGCTTCAGATTCTCACAGGATAATAGTATCATCACGGTTTTTGCGAAATCGTGTGTGCATCTGTATGTAGGTTCACATTAGCTGTGACAAATTGCTTGTGATCGATAAAGGTTCCTGTTCTGGTGATGAAATCGATGGCACACCACATCAGCAGGAAGACGGCTAAAGGAACAATCCTGACTCTCCTTATTCAGCAGCAGTCAGCAAGCACAACGCACTCAGACACGATGGCCTCTCTTGCTTCAACCAATGGTGCTATTATCTTTTTTCAAACATCCTCTCTTTGACTGCAAGACACTGCAGGATGTTAAGAACTTCGAGTACTACAAGTCTACCCCATCAGCGGACGAGCTGGACTTGTTGCGGACTGTTTTGCTGTCTGCTACAGAAAGGCATTGGAGTCAATGCACGAAGGTGGTGTGCTGTTTACCAGCAGGTGACTGTCTTGGATGTTTGTCTTGTGATTGCAAGACCCTGTTGGACATCGGTAATATAGGATACTGCAAGTCCGGTTTACTGGTGAGACTGAAGGCAGCGGAGTTGTATGGACTAGGCTGCATGCCGTGGGTACGCCTGTTCCAACTACCCAGGAGGGAAGATGGCGGAGGCAATACCGTGTGGCATCCATTCTGTTCCTGATATTGGGCCACATGATTTCATCATCATCACATAGAATGCACTCCCTAGTGAGGTAGCAGGGGAAATACCTCCTGGAATACCTAATCTAGTCCTAGCAGTCTGGCACAATGATTATCCTGACAGGCCGCGGTCATAGCGCTCATCAGCGGCACTTCTTATAAGGGTGCTTGTCATAGACCTCCCATCTCCGAGAGAGAAAAATACTCCTCTATAGGGTAGAGGAACAAGGAGTATGGAGGAAGGAATTCATGGACATGCATGGATGAGACTGAACCCTGCAGATGAGTGGTGGAAAGATACATTGTCCCATATGATAGGATAATGTGGGCCATTGATCCTGACATCCTATTCCTCCTTGAATGTTAAAAGTAGTCTGTAAAGCCCACCAAGGAATGGGATAAGGCAAGGGGTGTTATATAGCCCAATATTGATTTGTAAGAACAAATATATTTCTGCTGAGTACTGAATTTAATCTTCATTATTATTTCCATTATGGTCCATTTGTGCACCTATTTTATAAAGTTTCTTTAAACTTTATTCTGCTACTTTATCTTTCATTTTATCAACTAAATGGGATTTTTGATGTTACGGTAAAATGCAATAAAGAGTTTTTATTTTATAATTACAGGGATCAATGCATTCATTACTGTGCTTCTGCAAGATACTGTGAATATTGATGAGGTTTTTCTTCTCGACTTTGGGACTGGATCTGGATACAGACAACAATTGTCAATTGAAATGGATGATATTGAGAACTCTTTGCTTAAACAAATAGTAAGTGGTCCTGATAAAAAGAGGGCAGATTTGCTCATATTTTGCATCACTTTCTATAGGAAAATAGGACCTGAAGCAACATTGAACCAGTTACTCAATGAGGATTTAATGATATTGTTTGAGATTGATCCTAATATTGATTTTTCATATATTTCTCTGGTGAAGTATCTGCTGTTCAGTAATAATCGCATTTAGAAATTAATTTTTCAAGGTATTTCTTTTTCATTTTAAAAATTATTAAAGTTGTATTGTTTCCTTTTCAGAGTGCAGTTATGGAAACAAAGTGTTGTAAGGCCCTTTGTACGTGTTTTGGAGAATCCGGGGCAATTGGTTTGCAAGGAAGAAAAGGACAGAAAGTAAGTGAATAATCTATGCTTTTTCAGCAGTTTTTCCTACTATTTGTTCATAAAGCTCAAGTACACAAAGTACAATCCCGTTTCTCTTTCATCCTCTAATAGAATTTTGATGGTATTTTAGGCACGTCAGGGTCCAAAGGGATATATGGGCTTCCCAGGAGAAGAAGGAGCACCAGTAAGTTGGTAATTTTGATAGCTATTTCTAAAAGGTTGTCATCTGCTTTCCTTTTTTTCTTGAAGTGAAATTAAGCTGCTTTTGTTTCTTTCTGAGCTCTGTGGCATTTATCAGGCAACACATTAAAGAAATTTTTAGCGTACACATCCATGCACAGTAAAGAAGCCAATGTGGGGACCTTCCAGCAATGAATAGTTTAAATAATTTTTCTCCAGAATGTTAGGCCACTTCATACTTTGTTACCTTCGGGGTTGATCTCAACTTGGGCAGCTGATCAATAGCATCTGCTTGATGGAGGGAGGTAATGGTTGGAACCATTTTGAGGCACCATTCTTATGTCAGGAGAAGAAGGAAGGTCCAGGCATTAACTGAGTGTCTGAGTAAAGTTTGTCAGATCCACGTTAGTTAATATCATGTACCCTCATGGCTATAAATTCAATGCAAAGCAATCAAAATGCAAAGTAAATGATAAATGATGGAAATCTGAATAAAAACCAGAAAAAGCATCAAATAGTGTGGGAATCAATGTCAGTAGTTTAGATCAGTGATCATTCATCTGAATATTAAAGGACTTATAATGAAATATCATTATTAAAAAGTTGACTCTGCTTCTCTCTCTACATTGCTGCCTGACTTAATGAGTATTTCTAGCATTCAAAGAGTATGGTCAGTGCAGAGAGACATGGGTGTCAAAACTTCAGATTACTTTCTACTTGCTTTTAAAATCTTAACTTTAAACTTAAGTTTTAAAATCTACTTCACAATACATATTTAGCTCTGCAGCTCCTGACACTGATTGATGAGTGTGCAACATACATTTAAATCGGTTGTGTTTATCCCAAACATTTTTTTCCTGAACTATTAACTAAAGTTCAATGCGCACCATGCTTTATTGCCTTCATCTATTATAAGAAATCTACTACCTCGGTGCATAGATCAAAGTTGCTTGAACTTCCAGCATCTGCAGAGTTCCTCGTGTTTGCATTTTTAAAAACCTCGGTACATAAGTGATTAGCCCAGAGTTCAAAGCCCCTAGAAATGACTGGCTACTGGCGCCGACAGAGCAGATATCCATTTGATAAAATACAGATTTTGGCAAGTTAAAATTTAACGTATTTTCTTCAAACTGTTTTACAAAGTTCCGACAAAGTTTGCTTCACTGAAACAAACTTAACAGATACAGAACTGATGTTTCACAGAGAGCAAAAATAGGTGAGAGCAAATTTGTTGCCGTTAATACCACTCATTTAATTTCCCATTCATTTGAGGGGATTGAGAATTTCAGTAGATGCCTGCAAGGAGCAGTTTCTTGTTTGCTTTGACTTCAAGACTTTGTGATGAGTTTAGTAGAATTGTTAAGTGTCTGGGATCACATTTTTGTCATGCTTTTAATTTCAGAGCTTGAGCCATTGTTTCCAGATGCTGAAATAAACAAAATTTTGTTAAAATACACTATATTAAAATTAATACTATCAATGTTCTACATAATCAAAAGTTATAAATACTAAATCAAAATCTCCTTTGTATTGTTAATTCTGTTTTTTGAAAATATACAGTTAGTGCCAATAACATTAAGTGGAACAAATTTGAAGATTTAATTTTCTTGATATTATATATGTGGTCGTCTGTTGGTTGGGGAGAATTCATACCATCCCCACATAGCTAACTCCAGCTTTTAGTTTTTAAATAGAGATAATTCGAAACATTGGGAGAATGTTAGGAAATGGTGTCTATTTGCACATCACTCCTGCTGTGTCTCGAGTAACAATAGAAGATATTGCTGTAAAAATGTCATAATCCAATCAGAAAACAAGAGTACTAAATATTTTGAGTAGCAGTGTGCAAAGAAATAAATGAGGAAAATTGGATTATAAACAGTTTGGCTCAATGTCACAGACTGCAAAGTAATCTGTTACTGTTTACTTGCATTGTGTACACAAAATTGTATTTGAATTTCCCCTGTTTGATTTAAACAAAGTACATAACCCACCAATGAATGGAAAAAATATTTGAATCGAAAGACATTTTACATTGTCAGCTTTCACTTAAGAGGAATAGACTATGCATAAATCTTTGACTCAGACTGGAGAATCTTCCTCAATACCTAAGATGAATCTATTTACAGAAGGCTATAATGTACTTATTTACATATTAAAAGATTTATTTAGCTCGGAGCCAGATTGTAAACATTGGGCAAATTATTTAGAATGCTGTGTACAAGGCAATTTTTTCCTTATGTGACAGACGCATGGTAGCTGCTATCACTCTGGAATTAGAAGATGAAATGCAGTTGATGTGGTTGAAAGTTTGCTTGAAGCAAGCCTTCATATAACACATGCTCTTTGTGCTGTCACATAATTTTCAGTACAATCTGTTTTGTAAACTATTTTATTATCGTCTATGTTATTTTAAGTGTCTAATGCTGTTACTGACTCAATGTCCTTCCTGCTGTTAATGGTTCATCTCTTAACTACTTGCAGACCAAATGTCTGATCATAATAAGAATTTACTTTTTTTTCAGTATTTCCCTGTATCCTGCCATCTTCCAACTTTTACCAACATTTGCATTCTACTTTTTTTGTCTTTCTTTGATCCAAATTTATTTTCCCTTGGACATCAAATGCAGCTCCAGATGTGAATTCAATAAATGAATTTTATGTCATAAAGTCAGAGTCATACAGCAGAGAAACAGGTCCTCTGGTCCAATTGGTCCATGCCAACCAAGATTCTGAGCTGATACCATTTGCCCATGTTTGGTCTATATCCCTTTAAAATCTTCTTATCCATGTACCCATCCAAGTAACTTTTAAATGCTGTTAATGTACCTGCCTCGACCACTTCCTCTGACAACTCAATCCATGTAATGATACCAACTGGAAAATTAACTGTATTCAATATTAACTCAGAAACACAATATGAGCAGATTTGGTGGGCTGCAATGCTTTGATACAACATGGCAAATGAAGTAATAAATACAGCTCATCTGAAAAGCTGCCTGCTCAGTATTCTCTGACAGTAGCCTTGATGAGAATCTTCATGATGTGAACTCGGTTTCAATGTTAGAAGAGATAATCCAAAGATTTAGAGGATCACTGTAAGGAAAGAAGAAAAGACAAGGTATGGTAATGAATTCTGAATGCTCAAGGCCTATACCCTGCTATGCGGATGTTTCTCTTGAGAACCTGCGGGGACTGTGAAGAATTGGAGAGAAATATATTTTCTCCACACTGTTGCCACCTGAGAAAGGACATGGCAAGAGGTGAGTTAGGAAATTCATAAAGTGGACAGTGAGAAATGGCAAGCCCAGGTCAGGAAAGATGAGCACTCTGAAGGGTTATTCAACTTCCATGCTTCAGTTATGAGGAGACCAATGTTGAACTGCATTTGTGACAAATAATATAAAGGGCTGACAATTTAATATAAACACTTGCACCTTCATGGAGTAAGGATATGGTGTGTGGTCAAATGTTCTCTCCAAGCCCTGACTATTCCTTCTCTCTGTTTAGTGTGATATCTTCTCTTTTGGTGGCTGCTATAATAACTGAGTTTTAAGGAATTTATTCCACCATTCAGGACATACTCTCTTCTCACTACTGCCATTGGGAAGGAGGCACAAGAGCTTTAGGTCCCACACCACCATGTTCAGGAATAGTTATTACCCTTCAACCACCAGGCTTCTGAACTAGTGTGGATAACTTAACTCACCACAACTCTGAATGGATTCCACAACTTATGGACTTGCTTTCAAAAACTCTACAACTCATATTCTCAGTACTATTCATTTAGTTATTTTTATTTATTTTTATCTGCAAAATTTGTACACTTGTTGTTTGTTTTTGTTTGTGTGGGTGTTTTCATTGATTCTATTGTTGTTCTCCGTTCTGCAGTGAATGATTGTAATAAAATGAATGGCAAGGTAGTATATGGTGACATATACATACTTTGATGTTAAATTTGTTTTGAACTTTGAAGTATCTTGCTCTATTAAGAAAAGGTTGAATATTTTACTTAGGGAGATAGAGGCCCACCGGGACATAATGGCACTCGAGGTTACGATGGATGCCGGGGTGACAGTGGTGAAAAGGTAAGAATGTGCTTATTGGTCACTTTAATGGTAATGTATCAAATATAGGTAGGTTCTTAGTCTTACCATTTCATAACCAATTATGTAACTATTTCAGGGAAGAAGAGGTTATCGAGGACAAAAGGTAGATATGGTACAATAAGATCATTTGATTTGAATATTTACTTTGATACTAAAACTTGGTAGTGTACTAAAAGTCTGCGTTCCATTACAACAGGGGAGCGATGGTGACCATGGTATTGATGGAATGATTGGAGAGCAGGTATAATTTTTTTTAATAAAATATTTGTACAGAAAGATTACTTACAAGTACCTTCTGAATATTCATAAAATGCCTTCTTCCAACAGGGAGTCCAAGGTCCTCCTGGAACTGCAGGTGAAAAAGGCAACAACGGAAAACTGGTAAAACCATTTTAAAAATTATGTTAGTAGTTATAACCAAGAACCTTGTGTTTGTTCCTTGCACAGAACTACTCTGTTTCAACAGATACCGAATGATAAGATGGGTAATTGTTTGTTCTACATGTCCCAACTATCTGCCAATTCTAACCAACAGTAATAAATGGAAAATTGTTCATCCCCCTTTGATGCAGACTGAAAAGATACACCCTTTCCCCAACTATTGCTCTTCTATACATTGATGATCCAGGTTTTCCTTTCCAGTGTGTTCTAATCTGATTTGAATTTCCAGCAGGATTTCTCATTGGAGTATGTAACATCATTCCAAGTTTACCAGAATATGAAACCAAGAGAAATAGCTAATGACAAAATGAATTACCACATTCAGCATAGTGAAAAAAATCTATGAATAAATAGTCAAGATGAAAAGGATATGGCAGAATGTTGATGGTCAATTTTATCTTGACATGTAAAATAAAATTAGGGAAACATTGGAGATGAAGTTAGCTCTGCAGCCCACCACAGCTTGCCTGAAACCTTAGGAATCTTATGGTGTAGATAAAATATCAGTCAAACATACTCAGAATATCCTCTCAAATGATGAAGAAAAGCCACATTCAATCACTGGAATTGATACTTTGTTACACATAGGACATTTCCCTTATTTCTGTTATTGTTACCTTAGAGATATTTATACTGTTCTTGTGTTCTTTAGCTCATTAGATAACACTTATTGGCTGCTGCATGATTGGAAATGGGCTGCAAAATGTGAGGATGAGCTAGTGCATGAAATTGGGTGAAATATGAACAGGCTGACAAGGGCAGAGCGAAGAAAGAGGGAAGAATGTGTAGGACAAAGAGGCAGCAGGGTGATCTGCGATGGATTTGGCAGACTGGGGGTGCGGACCCAACAGCATGGAGCTCAAGCAGATCTGGAAAGGAATTGGCGGGATGGAGCAGGAGGGGTCCTGAAATAGTGAAAGCCTGGAGGACAGTGTAGGGTGAACCGAGGGCGGGAATGAACAGAGCGAAGGGCCACCAATCAAGGAATACACAATGGCAGTGTGGCCGCTGTGTGACTGGAAACGGATGGCGTGTAAAGAGGGTTGGGTGAGACAGAAGTGATGCAGGTAAATAGGGTCAGTATAGGCAGTTCAAAGATGGTGTGGAAATGGTGTGCTGGGGGACCTGTTTTTGTGTTGTGTGCTGTGGGGAAAAAAAGTGCATCTCTCCATACTGGGCAGCAAGAGGAAGAGATCTCCAAGCTTCATCGACAAGTGTTGCCTAACTTTAGTCTTGAGCTTCTCTTCCATTCTCCCAGTGCAATCCCCAGCCAGCAGATTGAGTCCTGGGGAGCATACCATCAGTAGCAGCCTCAGTTTGTCTGAAATCCCACACTATATCACCAGTCAAATAGTCCTTATCCTTAAGTTCGAGTGATCAATGCAATTAACACCTTGGAATGTTGAATGTTTGACACCAGCCTTTGCCATTGGTTGCACAGGTCCAGCCATGGGATTAAAATTAGGCTTCTGCATCCTGTTTCCTCTCTTTTGATCAACATAATTTGCTTCCTTGCACTTATCCACTTCTCTTAGAAATTTCTCCTCTTTTGACCTTGTTATATATTGGAGCGTTTGTCATTTGTGAATGACAAATTACTGTATGGGATCCCTGCTGATTTTCTCTCTATTATTTTGAAACAAGAAACTTGGACTGTTTCCCCAAGTGGATAATATTCTTCCCATGCCGTATTCTCTATGTGACCCAAAAGCTTACTCATCACGCAAGTGAAAAAGAAGAGTATCTGCCAGTAGTCTGCTCAGTTAGCATTATCTTGTTACAATGTTTCCCTGTAGTGTGGATAAAGTAGCATTCACAATAAAAAAATTTTAACCTAAAATGCTGAGGGAGTAAGGTAGCATAAGCTGCAATGTTGGAACTTGAGGTGTGCTTTGCCTGAACCTGCAGTAGGTATTCTTGTTAGGAGCTTTATCCTATGTTTTTACAAGTTCTGTATGAAAGATAGGAATGCGAGTTAAAGTTTTAAAAATATAATAATAATTTTCACAAAGAAAAACAGGATTCAAGTTAATAGTATGAGTTAAGCTAAAATATGATTTCATGAATGCAATATAATGAAAATTATACTTTGCTGGCTTTTATATCTTCATAAACAATAACTTTTATAAACAATAAAAGCTGTTTATTTTTGCTGCAAATAACTTATTAATCCAATACTGTCAAGACCCACCAGTCCAAACTTGAAGAGTTTGCAAGAGATGTGTTTACATTATTTCTTCGGCATGAACGATGCTCAGATTAGGTGTATTTAACAACAGGCTTGAGTGAACCACTGACCAATTTTTCTCCTCTTGATTGTGTGAAAGCACAATCTGTGGGTGCAACCAGAATATCAAACCTAATTGACCAGTATGTCACTTTGACACACTATGCTTTGGATTTCATGTACATTATAATCGTTGACTGCTTTTAGTAATTTTTTTTATGTATCTTGGCTGCATCCTATTCTTAGACTTTTGAAATGGCCTCATTTATTGAATACATTGAATTCACAAGCTGTGATTTGAAGTCATTCATTTCCGAGAACTAATTTTGCTTGCCTTAATTTCTAGGGTAGAAAGGGGCAAAAAGGGCTTTCAGGTGATCGTGGAGAAACTGGTTCACGTGGAGACCCTGTAAGTGATCTTAGAAAAGATAACTAAAGACTGCATCCGGTGCTGTTCATCCAGCTTTGTTTAGACCTGCATTTTACCAAAAGGATAAAGTTCTGGAATTTTGTTTGGTTAGAATTTTACATGTGTCAGTAATTTAATGATTTTTTAAAAAATTGATAGATGTCAGAAATTATGATTTTATTGAATTACAGCAGAAATCTAGGACATTAAGATGGCATTTTGGGACAAGAGAAGGTAGAAAATTATTTTGGTATCTGAGCTTTTATTTTGAAATCAGTAAACTGTAAGACTTAGTGGCCTGCAAGATGTTTTGTGACTTCATTGTGATATTAGTTTCTTGCCTACCTTCCTCCCCCTGTAATCATCACTTCAAGGACTCCATTCTTCTCAAGCACACTACTAATATCCTCTATGTTTACCAGTGTCTTCCAACAGATCTATCCAAGGATGTTAAATGCGCATACAGGTGTGCACACACAAACACATGCATGCTCTCACATGCACAAGTACACACAAATGCACACACGAACACAGATCCTCTGCAACTGGATCCTCAACTTCCTTATCGGAAGGCCTGAATCAGTGTGAATCAGTAATAACATCTCCTTGCTGATTATCAACATAAGTGACCCTCAAGGATGTGTGCTTAGCCCACTGCTCTACTCTCATGACTGTGTGGCTAGGTACAGCACAACTGCCATTTAAAACTTCACCAATGACAAGAATCTCAGAGGATGATGAGAAGGCATACAGGAGTGAGATAGATTGGCTGGCTGAGAGGCATAGCAACAACACCCTCACACTCAATGTCAGCAAGGAACAGATTGAGGACTTCAGGAAGGGAAAGTCAGGAGAACACACAGCAGTCCTCAACGAGGGGCCAGCATTGGAAAGGGAATGCAGCTTTAAGTTCCTGAGGATCTCAGAGAATCTGGCCTGGGCCCAATACATTGAGGCAGACAGCAGCACTTTGTTAGGAGTTTGTGGAGATTTGGTATGTCACCAAAGACTCTTACAAATTTCTATAGATGATCATTCTGACTGGTTTTGTCACAGGCTGGCATGGAGCCTCTAAGGCTTAGGAGCACAAGAGGGTTATATACTCAGCCAGTTGCAACATGGGAACAACCCTCTCCACCACTGAGGACATCTTCAAGTGGTGATGCATCAAGAAGGCAGTATCCATCATTAAAGAACTTTACTATCCGGGGGCATGCCCTCTTCTTGTTACTATCACTGGAGAGGAGGTACACCCATACGCAATGATCCAGCAGCAGCTTTTCTATTTTACCATCAGATTTCTGAACATCCACGAACTTAGGAACACCAGCACGTTGTTCCTTTTTTAACACTATTTACTTTTTTTAATTTATAGATTTTTAAGTCTTTGCACTGTAATGCTGTAGCAGAACAATCAATTTCACATCATATGTCAATGGTAATAATTCTGGCAACACACACAAACACATAAACAACCACATGCATTCATATATTCGCATGTAAACACAATTGTCCAAGGAAATCTTAATCAAGTAATCCATTCTGAGGGCATTTTTTTTGCCCAGTTTATATTGACTAACTCTCCTGCTGCATGGTGCTTGGCACCTTCATGTTTAAAGTTGTTTTGCTATTTGATAGAGACATGTGGAATATTGGTGTAGTTCAATACCTCACAGGAACAGAATCCACTTTCTTCTCATTAAATAGAGAGGCTTTGAGTTTCACTTATTCTCACTAGTCAGCTGATGTTTCTAAGATGGATCTAAATCCAAAGAGTTTAAGATAGATTGATTCAGAAAACACTGTTCTAATGGATAAATCTTAATGTGTCATTTGACACTTGCATTCTATAGACTCCTGGAAAGAACACCACATTCAGAAACATAAAGATTCTTAAACTAAATGAAACCAAATGGTAAATCGGTTTGTTACTATCAGACGTACTGAGGGACAGCGAGAAACGAGACTTACATTCCATCCAGAAGAAAGTGGACATAACTCAGCACATCACAAAACCAGCCTCCCTTCCAAATTTCAATGTTCAAAGTACATTTATCATCAAAGCATGTATACTGTATACAAACTGGAGATTTGTCTCCTTACAGGCAGACACAAACCAAAGAAATCCAAATAGAATCCATTTAAAAAAAAGACTATCAAATGTGCAAAAAAGTGCAAACAGTAAAAAGTAAGCAAATAGCATTCAGAACTAAAGTTCTTGAAAGTGAGTTAACATCTGCGAAGCCAGTCACAGCCGATCTGGGAGATCCATGGAGTCTGTCAACATTGCTCATTGTCTTGGTAAAGCAGCCAGCATCATCAAAGATGTTACTCACCCCAGACATTATCTCTTCTCCTTCCTCTCAACAAGCAGTAGGTATAAAAGCCTGACTCATCAAGTCAGGCAGTATCTACAATGCCTGTAAAAAAAAAGCCATATTAAACCTACTGTGATTCAATGCTGTAAAACAACAAAACATAAAAACTTCCAAGGGGGCAAGGGGGGTGAATACTTTTTATAGGCACTGTATGCATCAATGTTTTGGGCCAGGACCTTTCATCAGGACTCTAGGTCCATGGACAACTTCTGTCCTGCTGTTATAAGACTATTAGACAGTGTTTTAGTACAACAAGATGGACTCTTGACCTCACAATCTACTTCAATACGTACGACCTTGCACCTTATTGTCTGCCTTGGCTCTTTCTCTGTAACTGTAACAATTTATTCTATATTCTGTTATTGTTTTCCCTTGTACTACTACCTGAGTCCACGCAACAGCTTTCTGCAGTCTGTACTACCTGCAGGGAGATCCATGCAATCTCTGTAATTATATCAATTGTGATTTTAATTGCTTATAGTGGGGAATAGAATATAACGAGGCTGTGGGCCTGGCTCCATCTTCTTTCCAATTAGGTCTCAATTTAGATTATTTTGGTTTTAGTACATAGTTATTGAAATACATTCCTTAATGGTGTACTGTTAACTGTCGCTCACAAACTCTAAATGAATCAACCAAATCACAGGATTTTACTGTCAACATTTTGCAGTAGGCTTCATGACCTTGTTTTATGTTTCTCTCTAAGGGTGACCCTGGTGCTGATGGCAATGTTCGAGGTCCACAGGGTGAAAGGGGAAGACCAGGCCAAATGGTATGTTGTCTTCCTTTATCTTTCCGGTTGAATGTATCTACTTACAATGTGCTGACATTATTTTTTATGAACTGAAACAAAACACAGAGGCAATAATAATGTATTGTCTTTTGCAGGGTATTCCAGGAAACACTGGTGTTCCAGGGAGACGTGGTAGTGCAGGAAACCCTGTAAGGAAGTTGGCAGCTTCATCTGAAAACCTGCAGTACCACAAAAATTCATTTCTTTCAAGCTATTCCTTTTGCAATTAAATAAATAATTTCATATTAGTTGAAAATATAACATAAAAGTTGAAGGTTAATTATCATTTCACTGTTAGAAATATATTCCTGCATTAATTTAAAAGCTGTAAGTGGCTTTGAAGTGGTTTAATGCTTCAACTCAGTTAGAAGACATTAAAAATGCAATATATGATTCTTTTTGGTGTGAATAGATAAAATGATAAGTAATTCAGAGAGCTTGGTGTAGTCCATTCAGTGTATGAACTAACATTGGTTCAAGTATAGCATGCAGGATCTGTACACAGACATGGAAAAGGCTAGGGTAGACTGTTTCAGTTGGGAAGACTGAAGTGACTCTCTCACGTCAGTCTAAACAGGATATTGAGTTTTATGGCAATGTGGTTCAGCCTTAAGTAGAGACTGGGGAGAGGAATGCGAAACATGTGAGGGCACAAAGATCAAGGGTAATTTGTTTCTGTTTTCTCAACAATTTCCATCTGGAGAAAGAACACATGTTTGAAAGCAGATCTGACGGACAATTTAATAGAGCAGTTAAGGGAGAATGTGGGGGAGATCAAGAGAAATAAATGTCATTAACGCTTAATGCTAGAGGGTATACATTTAACATTAGGGGCGGGAGTTTTGAAGGACATTTTTGAAGCAAGTTTTATTTAGACGGAGTGTGATATGTGCCTAGGGAGGTGATGGACATTTAGTAACATTTAAGAGGCATTGATACAGACACATAAATAGACAGGGAATACAGATATATGGACCATCTGAAGGCTATTGGGATTAGTCTAAATTGACATCATGGTTGGCACAGGTATGAGGACTGATGGGATTGTTCCTGTGCTGTGCTGTACTGTTTTATGTTCTATGTAATGTCGTGGGTAAAGTGAGTAACTTGCAGATGAAGGTAATTAAAGAGATCACTGAGAAGGCACTCAAAGTTGAGAAGGTGTTCTAATATCTCACAATTTGCATTAATTTTTATCACTTGTTCATGTTCTGTATGAAAATGGAAGTGCAATGGATCCTGGTTAATTGGGACACATCAGGACCAGTACATTTTGGCCCAATTAAACAGCTGCCCCAATTAGCCAAAGTTTCATGGAAATAGTTAAAAAGGTACAAAAAGACAAAATGGGTAACAAATTATGTATTTAAATAAAACCAGAACAATTTAGAACACCACCAATACCACTGCAGCACTATAAAACTTTAGATCCTAATACTTATCGACAGAAGAATTCAACTGCATCACGTTCATTTGACAGTAAATAAACAAAATAAGCACAGATATTTAGTGCAGATAATGGGCAGCCTTTGTACAAACTCTTCAACAATTGCATCCTCCAAATCTTCGTTTTTATTGTAACGTTCAAGAGGATTATTGGTACTTTCAATTTCTTAGTAGTTCCTAACTTGTTGGAGTAGTGAAATGTTTCAATGGCCGCGCAAGTTTCCATGATTGATGCTAGTTAGAAACTGTTCTGTAACAGTCTCCTTCCCCAACTAAGCTTCACACTATCTCAAATAAGTGAAGGGAACTCCAGCTGTTCGTTTGATCATTTGTTGTTCTTTAAGACCTGGCCCAAATAAGTGGCACCCTGATCAAGTGTTGGCCCAATTAACCAGAATCCACCGTGCTGTATTTTATTTGCCTCCATTTTTGTCTAGTAAGAACAGATCACCTTGTATTTATAATTGGAATAACAAACTAAATACAACATTATGTTTTCCATCTCGATTAGGGTCCTGATGGAAGGAGAGGGCAACCAGGGACACAGGTAAGATTTTGTTCTTGATTTCTTTCATACTCTATATTTTGACACTTAATGCAGTGGGAAGTCATTGCTGGTAATATGGAGGGGAAGAGAGAGAAGGTGTAGTTTTATCCTGAGACCTAAGAATCATCGAGACTGTCTTTTACAAGGATTTTGACATAATAGATTTGCTATTATTATAAAATCACATGTAAGTAAAGAGTACTGTAATTTGATGACTAGATATTCTCTTTTCAACAACAATATATCAGAACTTTCATAAGCTTGTGCTGCAGTAGGCATGCTGACTGTGTCCACTGAAAGCCATTTGTTACTGACACTAGATGGGGACATTTGGAATAGAGCAGTGGAATAACTTGAAATTAATAATCACTGGAAGAAATAGCCATTCTTATTTTTACTCGACTAGTTTCAGATTTCATTATGTTAAATCCCCCTTCAGTTGTTTTATCAGTGTGCAGTGGAGATTGGGGGGTGCAGGGCTGAGAGCAAGATTTCTTGAAATAAGTAGTAGACTTGGTTTCAGGCGTCTTGGAATTAAGTATACCCAAAGTAAAAACTGGACGTGTGTCTGATAATTTAAAATAAAAACAGGAAATGCTGGAAATACTCAGCAGTTTAGATGAAATCTGTGGGACGAGAAACACAGTTAAAATTTCAGGCAAAAGATCCTGGGAAGGAGAGGTGAGATGTTCCTTAAGCTATAGGGAGGGTGGAGGAGGAATGTTGTCTCCGATAGGGTAAAACCAGGGTAATCACAGGCTATTTGGCCAGTGAGTGAGTGGAGAAGTTAAGGGATGACAGATGATATAGGAATTATGAAATACAGAGCAGGAAGACTTGTCTGGCAGCTCAGGCTGAGAATATCCTCCAAGTTGAGAGGGAAATAAGAAAAAAGGATGAAAAGTATGCGAGCAAGCGGAGCTTGTTAATGATAATGAATGATATGCCAGCAGAAACATACAGTGGGGGTGGCTGATATGGCAGCAGAATACTCACTGATAATTCCAAGTAGCAATCAGCAGTGTAAAATGGGGATATTTATTATGCACTTATTAAGTGAGAAATAGGATTAACATTTCACCTTAAAAAAAACTATGTGCCTGTTAACTCTGTTTCTCTTTCCATAGATACTTCTTTATGCACTGAGTGTTTCCAGTATGCCTTTTTATTTAACTCTGTCCATTAGGATGGTAATTGAATTAGCAGTGTATTCCCAGCTTTAAACAAAACACTCCTCTATGTGCAGGGGTCCAAAGGAGCAGTGGGCAACGCAGGTCTTAAAGGAGATCCAGGATTCCGAGGCGCGCAGGTAGTCAACAGTAACATTAAAATTTAAGGTGGATGTGGGTACTGTTCAAACTACAGTTTTATTAACATTTGTCGGACTTACTCAACTGAACTTTCCCAAGAAATGAAAATAATCAAAGGTATGTGGAGCCTCATTTTCTTTTCTGAAGTTTAACTGCTGCAAACTTATGCGTTGTTTCATTCTCACCTACCGCCCCATGAGCCTCCGCATACAACACATCATTCTCCACAACTCCCATCATCTTCGACGGGATTTTACCACCAAACACACTCTTACATTCCCCCTCCCCCAACTCTCTGCTTTCTGTAGGGTTCACCCCCTCCATGACTCCCTTGTCCATTCATTCCCCCCTCCCACTAACCACCCTCCTGGCACACACCCCTGCAAGTGACCAAAATGCTACACCTCCTCCCCCACCTTCATTTAAGGCCGCAAACAGTCCTCCCAGGTGAGCCAGTGCTTCACCTCTGAATCTTTTGGGGTCATCTACTGTATCCAGTGCAACTGATGCAGTCTCCTCTACAGTGCTGAAACCTGACGTAAATTGTGGGACTGTTTTATCAGGCACCTAAGTTCAATCTGCCAACAGTGGAATTTCCTGCTAACCAACCATTTTAATTCCTATCCCCATTTACATTCTGACATTTCGGTCCATGGCTTCCTCTTTTGCCACGACAAGGCCATTCTCAGGGTAGAGAACCAACACCTCATATACTATCTGGGGAGTCTCCAACCTGATGGCATGAACATCGATTTGTCCTTCCAGTTAAACATTCTCTCGCCTTCCCTCTTCTTCTATTCCCCACTCTGGCCTCTTAACTCTTCTTCTCACCTGCCTATCACCTGCCCCGACTCCCCTCCTTCTTCCCTTTCTCCTCTCCTATCAGTTTTCTTCTTCTCCACTCTTTTACATTTTCCACACACCTGGCTTCACCTATCATCCTCTAGCTAATCCTCTTTCCCCTCCTCCCCACCTTTTTATTTTGACATCTTCCCCCTTCCTTTCTGGTTCTGAAGAAGGGTCTCAGCCCAAAACTTCGACTCTGTTTATTCATTTGCATAGGTGCTGAGTTTCTCCAGCACTTTGCATGTATTGCTCTGGATTTCCAGTATTTGCAGAATCTCTTCTTTATTGTTTTGTTATATTCTGTTTCGGTGCAATGAGTCACTCTGTAAAATAATATGTTAATTTATAAGTTAATATGGCTCTCACTTTGAAGGAGTTTTGCCAATGCTGCTCTAGTTAAGTGATTAAAAAAAAATGACAGTCCTATTACGTGGCAGTCTGTCACGCTATGTCATAGTGTCTTGTTTCTATACCAGTCTTTGCTTCACTGGTCTAGAAATTGGATTGCACGGACCTTACATTATAATTGTACCATAGGTGTCCAATGGTCCGGAATGGTTGGTGGTATGTACTCATGGATCCCACATCAGTGTAATCACTATGGTGGTAATGACTCCTCAGTTCACATCCCTGGCCCATTATTAACTCTTTATATGTGCAGGCAACGGATAGCACCACAGCAGAAGGCCCACTGCTCATTACAATTGAAAACTTTGAACTGCCTTTACTTCCTAAGGAATATGCATGTCCATCACTCAGCCACCACTGCACTCCTTCTCAAATTCTTCCCTTCACAAACCACCTGCTCTGACCCTTCCACTCCTGGATTTTGTCCTTACACCATCTTCCATTGCATTACATACTCTTCCCCACCTCCCTGTCCATTTATTGTCAATGCATAAACTTCTTGCTACTTCCCTTATTCGTTACCTTTTCAAGCCAATTACAGTATTCCCCATAGTTTCTCTCCTTCAAACTTTCCACGTTTGACACACTTATCCTCGACCTTCTATTTCCCTACTGACAAAGTGGCCAAAGTTTAAGAGGGCAGGACCCCTTCCCTCCGCCTCTCTGATATTTGTCCTGACCTTTCCTTCTTTTCTATTCTTTATCTGTCACTAACACTCAAGTATTCCCTTGCTCCAGCACTTTGGATTGTCTCCCTTGTTATCCATTCCCAGTGACTGGAGTTGGCCAAGTTATCATGTGCTCCCTGTCTTGGAAGATTGCTCAGTATAAGCATTTGGCACTCGCAACTTGCTGATGGAACATAATTGAAAATTGGAGCTCAAAGTGACTCGTGCTTCACGCATACAAGAGTGCCTGATGCTTTCCAGTTCTCGGTTTGCCAGCCTAATGAGTTTTGTTTAATAACTCGCATCTCCCTTACCCACTTGCAGCTGTCTGTTGTAGAGCAGATGCTAGGTTACTAGATTTTGATACAACAGAAAAATTTATTTAAACATAATTAAACAAATCTGGAATTGAAGCTGGTACCCATAATTATTAAACCACTGGATTGGTATAACAATCCATCTAGTTGACTAATGTCCTTCAGGGTAGGAAATACCCAGTCTGGCCAATATGTGCCTCTTAATTCTGTGATGTGGCTTATTCTTATTGACTCCTTATCCAGGGCAGTTACAGATGAGTAGTAATTGCTGGCAAGCACCATCCATATTTCCATGAACAAATTAAAAAATCTTATTAGCAAAAATAGACACGAGAGATTCTGCAAATGCTAGAAATGTTGAGCAACACAAAATACTGGAGGGAATCAGCAGATCAGAGAGCATCAATGAAGGGGAATAAGCAGTCAACATTTCGGTCCAAGACCCTTCATCCAGGCATTTTAAAAAAAAGTTAATTGTGTTTAGCAAGAAAATAGATTGACTCAAATTTAGTCAACCAGAAACTCTTTTGGATAAACAGTGTATAGTTTGGAACTACTTACAGCATCTAATTTTAATAATCACAGCTTGAAAAAAAGGTCTGTTATGTACTGTGTCTTTCAAATATATATCTCACTGTACATTCTTATCATATCTGCCAACAAATTATTACAAGCAAAGCTATTTTATAATTCAGTTCACAAACGTGTGCAGCTCAGTGTTGATATTTGATACAATATTAAATCTGTTTCAGTATCTCTCTTCTTAATACTTAAGTGGCCATAATATGGAGAGAATACTTTTTAAGCCTTAATATAACACCTGACTTTGTGGGGAAAACTCCTGACTTTGTGGGGAAAACTCTCTAGAACTTTTATTTGTAAGACATGCAACACTTTACTGCTTATCTCCCAACTGTAGTTTCCCAACTAGACAAGAGCTGCAGTTTGCTAGGTCAAACAGAAACTGTTTTTCATCATGTTGATTGAGAACAGACACATTTATTTGCCTTTAAATTCAGTGCATTGCTGTTCTGTTCATGTTATCACTGCATTAAACTCACTCACTGTTAATTTTGACAGCATTTTTCTTGTTACAGGGGCCACCTGGTCCTGCTGGTGCTCCAGGTCGAAAAGGAACACAAGGAGCTCGAGGTCAACAGGTTTGTAATAGAGCTGAAGCTTGGCATGATGAAGAGGCTTTATGTAGTTTTAAGTCAGTTTTGTAAAATAATAGTAAGTTGCACCATTATAATTAGTTGTATGGGCAAATGCAGGCTGATTTATAAAGTAGCCGAACATGAGAGCTGTATACAATTTTATATTCATATTTGCCTGCTTAGGGGTTAGATTTTGCATTCACTAATTTCATATCATATTGATTGTAAAATTGATACAAATAATAATATACTAGAGGACAACAATCCAGAATTTCTAAACAGTATATAAGATATTCATAAATAAGTGCTTCAAACTAATGTAGAGGTGTGAGAGTTCCCACTAGGTGAGATCTGGCTGTGGAAGCAGCTACATTTTCTAACTCCGGAATCTAATTGAAAGAAAAACATAGATGAACTTGTCTACTTAGTTTTTCTTCAGCAAGTCGCTGTCATATGACGTGGTGGCATAATGATGCATGCCATTCACGTACTTCTTACATATAACCCATAATGGATTATGTAAACAAACAATGCTTCATCAAGAAATATATTTTCAATGTTACTCAAATATTGAGTTATTAAATACACTGAACTCCTCCCTACTTCACGCTCGCTCTCTCTCTCTCTCTCTCTCCCTCTCTCTATATATATATATATATTCTTGTGGGATAATGTCTTTCCTGACAAGGAAGCTCGCTCTGCTTGGCAGGTGAGACTTGTAGCTGTGAAATAATCTTAACTTCTCTGTGGTAGTTGTAGGAATTGACTCTGGCACTGCAGGGAGTATGTTTGACAGCTTTTTTTCTCTAATAATTGACTCTGCTCTCCTCTACTGATCAAAGTGTCGTCTCCAGGTGACATCAGATGCAATCTCTTTACTGTGTAGGAGAGCGGTCCAGTTCTGTCCTTAACTTTTCCACGTACCCACTTTTAATCATCTCTGTACTCCCTCACCAAGACTGCTTGTCCAGGAGTGAAACATTAAGTCTCCTTGTTTGAGGAGCCCTCAAACTGACTCGGCTCTTTGTCCTTCATACCCATCCTGAGATTGGGGTTTGAGCAGATCCAAACATGAGCACAAGGGACGACCCAGGAACAGCATCACTGGTGAATTGTTGGCTGTGGAGTGTGCTTCATTGTGATATACAAAGAGGAAATCGGTGAGCTTCTGATTCAGTGTGATGTATCCTTCTGACATGGCTCACAGTACTCTCCTTAGACTCTGAACAAACTTTTCTGCCAAGCTATTTGTAGCTTGGTGGTATGGTGCAGATGTAATATGTCATTTTCAGGAAAGACTGAAACTGTTCTACAACAAGCTATGGTCCATTGTCACTGACTAAGTTTGAGAAGAAGCTTCCCAACACATCAACAGTGTGTGAGGATGTAGTGGAGGCTATCGGGAACACTTTTGGCCACTTTGTAGCTGCATCCACTACTACCAAGAAATTTGTGCCCCATAAATGGTCCAGCAAAATCCACATGAATCCTCTGCCAGGGCACTGCAGGCCATTCCCAGGGATAGAAAGGTGCTTCTCTTGGCATCTTCTGGACATGTTGGCAACCCAAAAAGTGCATGGCAAGCTGCTCAATATGCAAATCTATCCCAGGCCACCAGAGAAAGCTTCAGGCCAATGCTTTCATTCTGACCATGCTTAGATGACCAGTATGCAGCTCCTCCAACACTTTAGCTCGCAGCTTGGATGGTACAACAACTCTCAATCCCCAAATAAGGCAACCCCCATCAAGGGCAAGTTCATCCCTGCACTGGTAGAAATGTGGGAACTGGAGTTTCTGCTGCACATTCCAGCCATCTTGTGTTGCCACGTAGACCTGAGACAGTGTGGGGTCTTTCCTTGGTTTCCCTGTGTATCATCTCTGCCATTGTAGGGAGATTTTCAATTTGCATTAGGGAGAATATGTCAGGAGGAGTGTCCTCTTTTGTAAATTTTTCAGGTACTTCCCTTTCCGAAAGTAAACAGGACATCCCATCAGCATTTCCATGATTAATTGTCCTCTTGAATTTGATTTTGTAATTGTCTCCTCCAAGTAGCAGAGCCCATCTCTGCATTTGTGCTGTTGCTGTTAGTAGAACACTCTCCTGTGAATTGAAAATGGACACTAGTCGTCGGTAATCATTAATGAGGGTAGGCTCGCTTCCATACAAAGGCTATGGAAGTCTGGTTGAGGAGCTGAGCAAGGTTGAAATTGTCCAAGATGAGAGTGGAGGACAGGTGAGCGTTCAGTGCCGCCTGCCTGCGTTTGACCAGTCCTCATCACCCTTTCGCTAGCTGCTGTCGGAGGAAAGTGCAGGAGTCTTGGATTCCACATTGCAAGGATTGGTCAGCGAGGCTCATGGCCGTAGACTTGATTTTGAGGACCTTGAGATTCGTGTTGCATGTGAACTTCTGGTTGCTCTCTTTTTTTTGTTGCTGTTTTTAAGTGGTCCGATCAGGGCGATCAGTGAGGACTGGGGCACTTTGGTGAAGACAGACCCTGCAGCTTGCAGTCAGCTAATGGAGCTGAACTGAACTGAACTGAATACTCCTGAAAACACACACACAGAATGCTGGAGGAACTCAGCAGGACAGGCAGCACCTATGGAAAAGAGTACAGTCGACGTTTTGGGCCAAGACCCTCTTTTCCATGGATGCTGCCTGACCTGCTGAGATCCTCCAGCATTTTGTGTGTGTTGCTTGAATGTCCAGTATTGGCAGATTTTCCCTCGTTTGTGACTGAATGCTCCTGGACTCCTGCTTTGATGTTGTTACTCTGTGCGTTGTTTGCTTGCATTTTACCATTTGTGCAATTTGTTCTTATTTTCATCCATTGGGTGTTTGATGTTTTTCTAGGAATGAGTTTCATAGTGTTTCCTTGTTTCATGGCTGCCTGTGGGAGGACGAATCGCAGAGTCATGTTCTGTAGACATAATTTGATAATAAATGTACTTAGACCTTTGAACCTGACGCCTGCAGAAATCCAACGAAGAAATTATACTGGAGAAAAGGTAACTCTTGTGGGAATGACATTTGTAACCACGAAATACAATGACCAACAAGCCATATTGGCTTGTATGTGGCAAAAACGTAAAGGCCAGCATTGTGGGGGCATGACTGACTGAGACAGCTACAACTTGATTGGAGATCCAACCACCCAGGAAACAGTGACATCAGACACATTGTGATCCACATTGTCCAGTGAAGGTTGCCTGTGACGCCTCACCTTATGGTATATGTGTAGTCATGTCTCATGCTATGAGTGATAGAAGTGAATGCCTCATAGCCTTCGCATCACAAGACCTGTTGAGGGGTGTCGGCTCACAATGTCGACCGTACTCTTTTCCATGGATGCCGCCTGGCCTGCTGAGTTCCTCCAGCATTTTCTGCGTGTTGCTTGGATTTCCAGCCTTTGCAGATTTTCTCTTGTTTGTTGCATTTTCTGCAAGTTTCACCTTTAAACCTGCATTAATCTGATGTATGTGAGACTCTGCCACAATGGTAATACAATTTGTTCAGCCAAGATGGTTTCTGTTTAGACATTGCAATTTCATTCATGCTCACTTGCATTGCTGACTGCAACTCAATTGTATCTCTGGATGCAGTTTCCATTGACACAATGATTTCAGCTTCTCTTTTACATGTGAGCTGTGTTTGAGTGCTTTTTTGTAAGATTCCAACCCATCACTGAATTGAGAATGCTAGGACAACATCTTCAATTCAGCCACATAAGCTGAAATGGACTCCCCTTCCTTTTGATTCTGCTTACGAAACCTAAAGTGTTCTGCAATCAGCAATGGTTTTGGTTCTAAATATTCCTGCATTATATTCATGATATCAGCATAGCTCAGTTCCGCTGGTTTGGTTGGAAATGTAAACCTTTAAGCAAACTGTATGCCTTTTTATTTGTTGCACTCAGCAACCCCGGCATTTGTGTTCTCATTGGATATTTCATTTCCTTTAAAACACTGCTCAATTTGTTCAGTATACATCATCTCGTTATCTATTGTGCTATGCTGCTAAAAAAGGTGGTAAAACCAGTGGTATTAGCAAGTAGCAGTACTGTGCTTTCAGGCAGTGTACAAACACTCCATTATCAAGGATGTCCACCACCCAGGACATGCTGTCTTCTCGCTGCTGCCATCAAGAAGAAGGTACAGGAATCTCACATCACCAGGTTCAGAAACAGTTATTACCCCTCAAACATCAGATTCTTGAACCAGAGGGGATAACTTCATTCAACTCAACTCAAGTAACCTGAGTCTGTTAATATAAAATTCGATCCTGTGAAGAATAGTAATGAAAAAACTACCACAGTCTAAAATTCTGGACCATATTTACCGAGCTCTGTAAAATGAGAAATATTGACATCTGCTGGCTAAGTATAGTATTGAATGTGGCATAATTCTGCTAATTTTATTCTCAGGCACTAATCTATTTAGTCTTTGACTTGGGTTGGCCTCTATGTTAAAGGTCAAGAGTGAGTCCAAGGAAGAGTTTTTCATACTTTTATTAGCTCTTTTTTTTATCTAGAAAAACTGTATGGAGTTTGTACGGTCTCCCCGTGACTGTGTGGGCACCCCTCCCCCACATTCCATAGATATACGGGTTAGTAGGTGAATTAGCCACAATGGTGTAATTGGGCGGCACAGGCTGATTGGACATTAGCGCCCATTATTGTGCTGTATCTCTAAAATAAAAATGGAATTTTAAAAATTGAAACGCTATCCAAAAATTGATCATAAATAACACTGTGAAATAATGCTAACACAGTGCCAGAATTCAAATTTATTATTTAAGAATTTTGAGAAATAGGGCGGATTTAGACACCTGTTTTGATTTTTACCAATTGTATTTTCAGATCTGGATAATATCAGAAAAGTTAGTACAGACAACTTCATAACTGGTGCAGTCAGGTGTCATATTTATTGTGATATGTTGTTCGTCCATCGTCATTGTCAATGAAGACCTCGACATCTTTATGATGATGATGGTGTCGAGACTAGCGCATGATTTGGATTGAAGTGAGGGAGAGTTGTGCAGCGTCAGCCTCACTCTCTCTTCCCAATTCCCATCTGGATCCAGTGGCAAGAGATGAGTCGAGACGACTGGAGATGGGACTAGGTGCAGTGGATGACCAGGACGTCTTCTGTGTATAGTCGTGCTCTACATGATCCACGACACTTGCAGAGACCACCTTCTTGACCGTTGGACCTTCCATTGGTCTCATCCACTCAATCCGCCGGAGTCTGTCTTCACATGCTGGGATAGACAACTCCCTATCTCACTGAGGGTTTGAGACCCGTCGGCTACCCTCACCTAGTTTAGCTGGCTTGTCGAAGTTGTTGCCTGGGGTGTGGCCACTGTAGCATGCAAACAGCTACGAGGATCCACAGGTGAGAGCTGAGTGCCAGGTGGGGACCAAAGGTGGGATAATCGCCTCGAAAAGGACATGACATGTTCCCCCACCAGAGGTGCTAGCCCTCCCTGACACCCCATACACTCCAATTATTATTGTGATATACACTGGGGCACGAAGTTCCTTATTTGTGTCATCAGTGTACATGGTGGTAATAAATACAATCAAGAAGTACAGCAATGAGCACCAGAACCATGGTATGGTAGGCAGACTGAGATAGTGGAAATGGAAATGCTAAAGGGACAGTAACAGAAGTGATAGAGAATGTGGCAGCACCACTGGGAAGGGGATGTGAACAAATTGATTGGTTCAGAAATCTGATAAGAAATGCTTTGAAGTTCAAAAATTCAAAGTTCTAAGTTGAAGGGTTCTTCTCATGCAGAAAACCACTGCCTGGAAGGAACGGACCAGGAGACCTCGCTGTCTGAGAACAAAATGACCACATATTGCCTTGCTGGTGTGAGATCCAACTAGGATCCTGCTTTTCAGGGTGTTGGCTACATATTAAAAGGCTTGCCTGATAGTTAATTTGCACCGAAAGACTAATGTCCCACCTGCGCACACATTATAAGTTTCTGAATTGCCAAAAAAACATGGTTTTTTTGAACAGTGAGTATGAGGTGTAATTGATATTTATAGATATCTACTAATTAAAATTAAGACCTGTTGAGCCTATTCAGGTTTCACCAAGTGAAAACAAAAAGAAATTAAATGTTAAAATCTTTAATTAGTTCCAGCACATATTTAGACAAGCTGGTCTCACTTAAAATATCCTGTTGTTAAAACTTAGTGTGATCATTAGTGGACTTCTATTGACCAAATTTCACATATCTGTTGAAAAATGGGATCGTGATCATTGCATCCCTGTTCTGAAGGTAGGAGATGATCAGTGGATTTATAAGATCGCATAATAAGATTCCCACCACTGTCTGTAAGGAGTTTGTACGTTCTGTCTTTATCACATGGGGTTTCCTCCAGGTGCTCTGGTTTCCAACCACAGTCCAAAGACGTAATAGTTGGTAGGTTAATTGGTCATTGTAAATTGTCCCGTGATTAGGCCAGGGGTTGCTGGATGGTACTGCTCAAAGGACCAGAAGGGCCTGTTCCATGCTGTTTCTCAATAAATAAAATAAATAAATATACGAACCTTCTCTTTAGGTAGTCACTCTGGATTATTGAAGAGTTGCTTCCAGTCTGATTTTGTGAGTTCTGAGGTGGCTGCTTAATCAGTGTGGGAACTGAAGATACTAAAACAGATAGGACAGAAGATGGTTGACAGCACGGAAGGGTGAGGAGGGCACGCTTCTATCACTTATGGAGGGCTTTTGTGTGCTCCTAATGCATGGAGGTTCTCAATATCATCCTGAATCATCCATCTCCATGTTAAACAGTCATGAGAGTTTGCTAGTAGTCACGTGGATGTTGCACTTCTTCAACAAAACCTGCCTGCTAATCTCCTACAATAGATATCAGAGAAAGAGTGGAAATGAGTCATTCACAATCTGGAGGAGCTGCCTAAGAGAAAGAAGATGATTCAACAATGTAATCCTATGAATCAACTGAACTGCTCCTAACTTCAGGACAGGGATGCTATGATCATGATCCCACTCATCAGTAGAACAATTTGTTTATAACGGTTTATATATATATATATATATATATATATATATATATAAGTTTTTATAAATATATAAAAAAACTTCTTGAGTAATTTGTGAAGCTTTTATACATAGTGATTTCTGTACACAAATACAAGAGGCAGACAAGTGGGTCACGGTTAGGAGGGGGAAGGGGAAGAGTCAGGTAATAGAGAGTACCCCAGTGGCTGTGCCCCTTGACAATAGGTACTCCTGTTTGAGTACTGTTGGGGGGGGACAGCTTACCTGGGGGAAGCGACAGTGGCTGTGCCACAGAGTCCGGCCCTGTAGCTCAGAAGGGTAGGGAAGGGAAGAGGAGGGCAGTTGTGATAGGGGACTCGATAGTAAGGGGGTCAGATAGGCGATTCTGTGGACGCAGTCCAGAGACCCGGATGGTAGTTTGCCTCCCTGGTGCCAGGGTCTGGGATATTTCTGATTGCGTCCAAGATATCCTGAAGTGGGAGGGTGAGGAGCCAGAGGGCGTAGTACATATAGGTACCAATGACATAGGCAGGAAAAGGGAAGAGGTCCTGAAAGGAGAATATAGGGTGTTAGGAAGGGAGTTGAGAAAAAGGACTGCAAAGGTAGTAATCTCGGGATTACTGCCTGTGCTACGCGACAGTGAGAGTAGGAATGCGATGAGGTGGAGGATAAATGAGTGGCTGAAGGATTGGAGCAGGGGGCAGGGATTCAAGTTTTTGGATCATTGGGACCTCTTTAGGCGCAGGTGTGACCTGTACAAAAAGGATGGGTTACACTTGAATCCTAGGGGGACCAATATCCTGGCAGGGAGATTTGCGAGGGCTACTGAGATGACTTTAAACTAGAATGGTTGGGGGTGGGAATCAAGTTAAGGAGACTAGGAGAGAGGAGGTTAGTTCACAACAGGGGGATGGGAACAAGTGCAGAGAGACAGAGGGGTGTAAAATGAGGGTAGAAGCAAAAAGTAGTGTGAAAAGTAAAAGTGGCAGGCCGGCAAATCCAGGGCAAAAATCAAAAAAAGCCACTTTTCAACACAATTGTATAAGGGCTAAGAGTGTTGTAAAAGCAAGCCTGAAGGCTTTGTGTGTCAGTGCAAGGAGCATTTGTAACAAAGTGGATGAATTAAAAGTGCAGATTGTTATTAATGAATATGATATAGTTGGGATCACAGAGACATGGCTCCAGGGTGACCAAGGATGGGAGCTCAACATTCAGGGATATTCAATATTCAGGAGGGATAGACATGAAGGAAAAGGAGGTGAGGTAGCATTGCTGGTTAGAGAGGAGATTAACACAATAGAAAAGAAGGACATTAGCCGGGAGGATGTGGAATCAATATGGGTAAAGCTGCATAACACTAAGGGGCAGAAAACGCTGGTGGGAGTTGTGTACAGGCCACCTAACAGTAGTAGTGAGGTTGGGGATGGCATTAAACAGGAAATTAGAAATGCATGCAATAAAGGAACAGCAGTTACAATGGGTGACTTCAATCTACATATAGATTGGGTGAACCAAATTGGTAAGGGTGCTGAGGAAGAGGATTTCTTGAAATGTATGCGGGATGGTTTTTTGAACCAACATGTCGAGGAACCAACTAGAGAGCAGGCTATTCTAGACTGGGTATTGAGCAATGAGGAAGGGTTAATTAGCAATCTTGTCATGAGAGGCCCCTTGGGTAAGAGTGACCATAATATGGTGGAATTCTTCATTAAGATGGAGAGGGACATAGTTAATTCAGAAACAAAAGTTCTGAACTTAAAGAAGGGTAACTTTGAAGGTATGAGACGTGAATTGGCTAAGATAGACTAGCAAATGATACTTGAAGGGTTGACGATGGATATGCAATGGCAAGCATTTAAAGATCGCATGGATGAACTACAAAAATTGTTCATCCCAGTTTGGCAAAAGAATAAATCAAGGAAGATAGTGCACCCGTGGCTGACAAGGGAAATTAGGGATAGTATCAATTCCAAAGAAGAAGCATACAAACTAGCCGGAAAAAGTGGCTCACCTGAGGACTGGGAGAAATTCAGAGTTCAGCAGAAGAAGACAAAGGACTTAATTAGGAAAGGGAAAAAAGATTATGAGAGAAAACTGGCAGGGAACATAAAAACTGACTGTAAAAGCTTTTACAGATATGTGAAAAGAAAAAGATTGGTTAAGACAAATGTAGGTCCCCTACAGACAGAAACAGGTGAATTGATTATGGGGAGCAAGGACATGGCAGACCAATTGAATAACTACTTTGGTTCTGTCTTCACTAAGGAGGACATAAATAATCTTCCAGAAATAGTAGGGGACAGAGGGTCCAGTGAGATGGAGGAACTGAGGGAAATACATTTTAGTAGGGAAGTGGTGTTAGGTAAATTGAAGGGATTAAAGGCAGATAAATGCCCAGGGCCAGATCGTCTGCATCCCAGAGTGCTTAAGGAAGTAGCCCAAGAAATAGTGGATGCATTAGTGATAATTTTTCAAAACTCTTTAGATTCTGGACTAGTTCCTGAGGATTGGAGGGTGGCTAATGTAACCCCGCTTTTTAAAAAAGGAGGGAGAGAGAAACCGGGGAATTATAGACCGGTTAGCCTAACATCGGTGGTGGGTAAAATGCTGGAGTCAGTTATCAAATATGTGATAACAGCACATTTGGAAAGCGGTGAAATCATCGGACAAAGTCAGCATGGATTTGTGAAAGGAAAATCATGTCTGACGAATCTCATAGAATTTTTGAGGATGTAACTAGTAGAGTGGATAGGGGAGAACCAGTGGATGTGGTATATTTGGATCTTCAAAAGGCTTTTGACAAGGTCCCACACAGGAGATTAGTGTGCAAACTTAAAGCACACAGTATTGGGGGTAAGGTATTGATGTGGATAGAGAATTGGTTAGCAGACAGGAAGCAAAGAGTGGGAATAAATGGGACCTTTTCAGAATGGCAGGCGGTGACTAGTGGGGTACCGCAAGGCTCAGTGCTGGGACCCCAGTTGTTTACAATATATATTAGTGACTTAGACGAGGGAATGAAATGCAGCATCTCCAAGTTTGCGGATGACACGAAGCTGGGCGGCAGTGCTAGCTGTGAGGAGGATGCTAAGAGGATGCAGGGTGACTTGGATAGGTTAGGTGAGTGGGCAAATTCATGGCAGATGTAATTTAATGTGGATAAATGTGAGGTTATCCACTTTGGTGGCAAAAACAGGAAAGTAGTTTATTATCTGAATCGTGGCCAATTAGGAAAAGGGGAGGTACGACGAGACCTGGGTATCATTATACACCAGTCATTGAAAGTGGACATGCAGGTACAGCAGGCGGTGAAAAAGGTGAATGGTATGCTGGCATTCATAGCAAGAGGATTTGACCACAGGAGCAGGGAGGTACTACCGCAGTTGTACAAGGCCTTGGTGAGACCACACCTGGAGTAATGTGTGCAGTTTTGGTCCCCTAATCTGAGGAAAGACATTCTTGCCATAGAGGGAGTACAAAGAAGGTTCACCAGATTGTTTCCTGGGATGGCAGGACTTTCATATGATGAAAAACTGGATCGACTAGGCTTATACTCATTGGGATTTAGAAGATTGAGGGGGGATCTTATTGAAATGTATAAAATCCTAAAGGGATTGGACAGGCTAGATACAGGGAGATTGTTCCCGATGTTGGGGAAGTCCAGAACGAGGGATCACAGTTTGACGATAAAGGGGAAGCCTTTTAGGACTGAGATTAGGAAAAACTTCTTCACACAGAGAGTAGTGAATCTGTGGAATTCTCTGCCACAGGAAACAGTTGAGGCCACTTCATTGGCTATATTTAAGAGGGAGTTAGATATGGCCCTTGTGGCTAAAGGGATCAGGGAGTATGGAGGGAAGGCAGGTACAGGGTTCTGAGTTGGATGATCAGCCATGATCACACTGAATGGTGGTGCAGGCTCGAAGGGCCGAATGGCCTACTCCTGCACCTATTTTCTATGTTCCTATGAAATTCAGCAGATGCTGGAAATCTAAAGCAACACACACAAAATGCTGGAGTAACTCAGCAGGTCAGGCAGCATCTGTGGAAGTGAATAAACAGTTGATGTTTCGGGCTGAAGACCCTTCATCAAGAATTGTGTGTTTCTCTGGATTTCCAGCATTTGCAGAATCTCTTGTGTGTATAATTTTTGTACAAGTTGAGATTAATCAAAAGTAAATCCAAACAGGAACGTGACAGATCTGAATGGCTAGCTGTTCAGCATGATACCCAACATTTCCAGCATCTGTAGAATCTCTTGCGTTTATGGTGTCCAACTGATGCTTTACAATTTCAGATCACCTCCACACACAGGCAATCTACCCTTTGTTTCCTCTCAGTTAATGGAGGTGTAAACATCATTTCGCTGGATTGACTGTTGATAAATCAATGTGCGTGCGTGCACATTAAGCATGAACTCATTCTGAAACCCCTTCACATTAAGCCTGTTTGGTTTGGTGGGTAGCCTGCAGTTATCTTAAAAATCAGCAAAATGCAGAGCAGATTTGCATCAAGATTTTTGATTGCATTTAAAGCAGAAATTCTACAAAAGCTTTTTGTTGAACTGCTAACATCCAAACCACAGGGACTTGCACATTAGTTGTACTTATCCAGGCCTGCCATATTGTGTCGGTTGTGGCCCTGTCTGCTCCGTAAAGGAGAAGTTTAAGTCCTGCTATGGAGGTTTGAGCACAAAATCTCATCTGAACCTCCTCTATCCACTGAACACCTCAAAGCAAATAGTCAGGAAGTCTTACAGCAATTAGAAACCAGCCCTTTGACCGAATGTCCATGCTAGTTCCATTTATCCTTCTAAATCTTTCCTATCCTTGTACCTGCCCCTACCTCAAGCACTGCTCTGGCTGCTCATTCCATAAACTTCAAACTCTTCAACCTTTAATAGGGACTCCTTAGATCCCTATTAAACCTTAACCCACTCACCTTAAACCTATGTACTCTTGTTCTTGACTCCCCAATCATGGGGAAAAAGACCGTGCACATTGACTCTATCTATGCCCCTCTTAATTTTATATACTTAAAGTACAAGTTTAATTGTCATCCAACCATACACATGAATGCAGCCAAGCAAAATAGCATTCCTCTGGGTGGAGTCAATATGCAACACCCAGAACCAACAGTCCCGCACAACACATGTAATTACGAGAGCAGAAAAGCATACATTTATATAAAAAAAATGAATAGCTCTGAGTGTCATGGCCTGTGGATTGATGGTGCTTGCATTTTAAGGTCATCCCTCGTTCTCCGCTGCTCCAATTCAAGGAGTCTCAAGCTCCTCAGTCTCTCTCCATAACCTAGTCCCTCGAGTCCTGGCAACATCCTTCGTTCATCTCCTCTGCAGTCTTCCCTTCCCAGCTCAATGGCATCTTTAGCAGTGTGGCAAAAACTGAACACAATTTTAAATGTGGCCTCAACGCTGTCTTGTACAATTACAACGTAGCATCCCAACTACAGTACTCAGTACCCTAACTGATGAAAGCCCCACCCTTATTTGTCTTCCCAAATGCAACACCATGCACTTCTCTGAATTGAACTCCGTTTGCCATTCCTTGGTCCACTTACCCAGCTCATCAAGATCCCTCTGTAAATCCTGATAATCATCTTCACTGTCCATAACGCCACCCATTTCAGTATCATCTGCAAACTTATTTGCTAATTGTCATATTGGGGTTGAGAGGAATAATATATCAGCCATTCTGGAATGGCAGAGCAGACTTGATGGGCTGAATGGCCTAATTCTGTTCCTTTATCTTAATGATCTTATTTGGATTGCCTACGGTAAAACCTGGTTAATAAAAGTCAAAGCAGCTATCTCTCAGAAGTATGTTACTAGTGAGTCTGACTTGTCTAAATGTGTGCTGAAAAGTGAAAGATTCCAAGTAACTTGCTTTTTGCTTTGACAGTTATGTCTTAATATGTTTGACAAGTTTTGATTTTTAATCTATAGAAGCATTGGGCACACGAGCTTCATGGCCAGCTCAAAGTTTGTGGGTGTTGACCATGCAAAGGACACGCACCTATATTCACTTTTCCTCCTAGTGAATTTGGAGGATTTTGTGGAGACAATATTTGGGAGACACCAGTGTCTTGAGGTCCCTGCTGAAGGTAATCTAGGTCTCAGAAGCATTTAGGAGGGATAGGAGGTAGGAATCACCATAAACCAGGTCAAAGGTTCAGATTCACATTTAGAAAGCAATCACAAAGTACAAGGCTAAAAGCCAAGTTCGCTGGAGCAGTTCCATTAGTTCCTGCTGTTGCAGTGGCTATAGTTTTGTTAGTTTACAACAGCCAAATATTTCTTATTCAAAAAGTAAGGGCAACCAAGACTTGGACAAGCAAAGAAAGCAATATTGGCGGGAATCTGAACCAACGTGGAAAGGAGTATTTCATCTATAGAAAGAGGTACAGTCGACGTTTCAGGTTGAGACCCTTTGTCAGGACTAACGTGAGAAAGAGATAGTAAGAGATTTGAAAGTGGGAGGGGGAAGGGGAGGGGGAAAGGGAGACCTGAAATTATAGGAGAAGACAGGAGGAGGAGGGATGAAGCCAAGAGCTGGGAAGTTGATTGGCAAAAGGGATACAAGGCTGGAGCAGGGGGAGTATCATGAGCACCAAGCACATCTTTCCCTCCCCCCCCACCACTTTCTGCTTTCCACAGGGATTGCTCCCTCAACAACTCCCTTGTCCATTTGTCCCCCCCATCCCTTCCCACCAAGCTCCCTCCTGGCACCTATCCTTGTAAGTGGAACAAGTGCAACACCTGCCCCTACACTTCCTCCCTCACCACCATTCAGGGCCCCAGACAGTCCTTCCAGGTGAGGCGACACTTCACCTGTGAGTCTGCTGGTGTGATATACTGTGTCCAGTGCTCTCGGTGTGGCCTTCTATATATTGGTGAGACCTGACGCAGATTGGGAGACCGCTTTGCTGAACACCTACGCTCTGTCCGCCAGAGGAAGCAAGATCTCCCAGTGGCCACACATTTTAATTTCACGTCCCAATCCCATTCCGATATGTCAATCCATGGTCTCCTCTATTGTCGAGATGAAGCCATACTCAGGTTGGAGGAACAACACCTTATATTCCGTCTGGGTAGCCTCCAACCTGATGGCATGAACATTGACTCCTCTAACTTCCACTAATGCCCCACCTCCCCCTCGTACCCCATCCATTATTTATTTATTTATATACACACATTCTTTCTCTCTCTCTCCTTTTTCTCCCTCTGTCCCTATCACTATACCCCTTGCCCATCCTCTGGGTTTTTCCCTCCTTCCCCTTTTCTTTCTCCCTGGGCCTCCTGTCCCATGATCCTCTCATATCCCTTTTGCCAACCAACTGTCCAGCTCTTGGCTCCATCTCTCCCCCTCCTGTCTTCTCCTATCATTTTGGATCTCCCCCTCCCACTTTCAAATCTCTTACTATCTCTTTTTCCCGTTAGTCCTGACAAAGGGTCTCGACCAAAAACGTTGACTGTACTTCTTCCTATAGATGCTGCCTGGCCTGCTGCGTTCCACTAGCATTTTGTGTGTGTTGCTTGAATTTACAGCATCTGCAGATTTTCTCATGTTTGCATTTAGGAGTATTTCATAGTTTGGAATTTCATTCAGACAACAGAGAACTGGTTTGTAAGGGATCTATGCCACGTTGTTAGGACAGTAAATAGACTTTCAAGTGTGGTTTGATTTACCAACTTCAGTCAAATGCCATGGATGGAAAGTTCTGCTGCATAAAAACTGAGGTTTATAGACTTCAGGGATGATTAGAGTACATGGTAGATAGTTTACAGCAGCTCATTATTGTAGTAAGTTAAGAAATCAGATTAACCTCTATAGGAAAGGACAAGTTGAGATAACTCAGCTTAGATTCAGAAAATAATTTCAATGCCAACATTGCAAAATATCACCTTGAGACATTATTGGAGAAGTATAGGAATACCGTTGGGGACAGCTGCACTGGCACAAAAAGGGACAATGTATACATTTGCATCAGAGCAGATACAAAGCCAGTCTATTGCAGGTCCATCCTTTATGCTCTAAAGTAATGCCTTGAATTCTGATACAAGAAACATTTTCAACAAAGATACTGCTGCTGTCTTGTTACTGCAGTAGGTGCGTATAATGAAAGTTCAACACCTTACATAATCCAGCAATGGATGTCATGATAACTGTTTATCCTTGAAAATGACCTACACCATTAAAGCTGGTAATAGTAATGGTGTTCATTGCTATTGGATTATCCTCAACCAACCTGAAGTTTGAAAAGGTGTCAGTTGTGGTGTAGTACACAGTCAATGCTTTAGGCGTAATTGTTTTTCTGCGTTGAGTTAACTGATCTCAGAAGTGCTTCAATTTATTCCAAAACTATCAAGCTACAATGTTGCAAATGTCAGCTGAAGTTCATGTTTCTGATCAATATATTGTAATAAATGGTTGTGCTTTTGTATTGCATTGAAATTGAAATTGGTTGCCATTTGATGTTTCTCCTCCCCCATCATCACCACAAACTTAACGCCATCCTAGATGCTGACGAATGTGGAGAATGTCCGGTTCTGCTCAAACCTAGCTTCAGTATTATGACTGGAGCTCAACATTACCACAGCCTCACTTAATGTCTAAACCCGTCTATCATATTGTTCCTGCTTCAGAATATGTGGGAGAGCTGACCTTGACCTTGGCTCTTTAAAACATACCATCATTCCAAATAAACTGATTCCTAAGCTCCGGAATCTGGGCCTTAGCACTCAGATCTGCAGCTGGATCTTCAACTTCCTCACAGACAGGACCCAGGCTGTAAAAATAGGGGACAAGCTCTCCTCTACAATCACTCTGAGCACCGGTGCCCCACAAGGCTGTGTACTCAGCCCCTTGCTGTACTCACTGTACAGCCATGATTGTGTAGCCAAGTTTCCATCAAACTCAATATGTAAGTTTGTTGATGACACAACAATTGTAGGCCGTATCTCGGGTAATGATGAGTTTGAGTACAGAGAGGAAATTAAGAACCTGGTGGCACGGTGCGAAGACAATAACCTATCCCTCAACATCAGCAAGACGAAGGAATTGGTCGTTGACTTCAGAAGGAGTAGTGGACTGCACGACCCAATTTACATCGGTGGTGCGCAAGTGGAACAGGTTAAAAGCTTTAAGTTCCTCTGGGTCAATATCACAAATGACCTGACTTGATCCAACCAAGCAGAGTCCACTGCCAAGAAGGCCCACCAGCTCCTTTACTTCTTGAGGAAACTAAAGAAATTTGGCCTGACCCCTAAAACACTCACTAATTTTTATAGATGCATGGTAGAAAGCATTCTTCCAGGGTGCATCACAACCTGGTATGGAAGTTGTCCTGTCCAAGACCGGAAGAAGCTGCAGAAGATCGTGAACACGGCAATGCACATCACACAAACCAATCTTCCATCCTTGGACTCACGTTACACCGCACACTGTCGGAGCAATGCTGCCAGGATAATCAAGGACACGACCCACCCAGCCAACACACTTTTCGTCCCTCTTCCCTCCGGGAGAAGGCTCAGGAGCTTGAAGACTCGTACGGCCAGATTTGGGAACAGCTTCTTTTCAACTGTGATAAGACTGCTGAACAGATCCTGGCCCAGATCTGGGCCGTATCCTCCAAATATCCAGACCTGCCTCTCGGTTTTTTTGCGCTACCTTTCCATTTTTCTATTTTTTATTTATGAATTATAATTTAAATGTTTAATATTTACTATCAATTTGTAATCCAGGGAGCGGGAAGCGCAGAATCAAATATTGCTATGATGATTGTACATTCTAGTATCAATTGTTTGGGGACAATAAAGTATAAAGTATAAAGTAAAGATGAATTTTTCACTATGTGATTTATATATTGGATTGATTTAATAATTGTGAAATAAGAAGTCATTATAATCAATATTTTTCATTCATATGGCAGGGTCTTCCTGGAAATACAGGAGCTCAGGGAATAACTGGAGACATTGGTCGAAAAGGGAATCCTGTAAGTCATATTTAATTACTTACCTAATGTAGACAGTACAATATCATTGGAGGTACCAATAGGCTGGTCCTGGACTTATTTCATAATTTACTGGCATAATTTTCATATTACTATTTAACTATTTATGGTTCTATTACTATTTATTATCTACGGTGTAACTGTAACGAAAACCAATTTCCGCCAGGATTAATAAAGTATGACTATAACAATGCCATTGGAGAGCCATATTGGAAATGAAGGTTTTAGCTTTGCTTGGTGGTTGGATGAACATTGACAAGTACCCAAGGAGGATGAAAGGTGGAGCTAAAGGCAGGTTTAAATTTTAAAAGTTTATACATTTTACCAGCAAATAAATTAATTGTGAACTGCAATCATTAGTAAATTTGAAAACATTATAATCGGGTGTGCATCAGTATTCACTGTGGAAGACATTAGCAGGTATTGAAGGGTGTGAGGGAAGAGAAGTGAATGCAATTACTATTACAAGGGAGAAGGTGCTCAAAAAGCTGAAAGATCTAGAGTCACCCAGACCAAATGAACTGCACCCCAGGATTCTGAAGGAGGTAGTGGTAGAGTTTGTGGAGACATTAGTAATGATCTTTCAAGAATCTTTGGACTCTGGCATGGTGCCAGAGGACTGGAACCAAGAAAAGGTGCCAAGCTCATAAGACATGGAGCAATTATGAAACAAAATGGAAGAGAATTAGAGGAGAAAATTCTGAAGCTATTGAAAGGCTACCTTGGTCAAGTAACTAAAATAAAGCAACATATTTTATCTATTGTTTTACTTAGCAAGAGTAATAGAGTTAGGCTGGGATACTTCAGAGTGATCAAGCATCTTTCAGGAGGCAGAGGGGAGCAACAAATACCACAGCTTCAAGCCAAAGGTGTGAAATCTTGTATCCATTCAAAATAATACTAATTATTTCATTTAGAAAGAAGAGTACTGGATGAGATGAATTAAGAAGGAGTGTTGGGAATCAAAACCTGCATGTTATCAAATGCCTGCATTTACAATTAGTTATCACATCTGCAATGTCATTGCTGAGAACTGCCAAGATTAATCATAGTTGGACAAAAATGGCTGTCATGATGATAGAAATATTTGATTCTTGCTGCTTACACTTTCCATACGGTTGTTTTCTTTCATTTAAAATAGATTACTGATTTGTAACTCTGTTGTTTTAGGGCCCGTCTACTCAATAATACTTTTTTTTTTAACCTTATAGAGCTTTTATTGTTGGTTATGTGTAAGATTGCCATTGTTTGTTAGTCCGTGAAAGGTTTTTGTAGGGCACATTATTTGAGTTGGTTTTCTTGGTATAGACTTTCTGCATTGAAAAGCTACCTTTTGGAGGGAAAATAGTTCATGGTGGAACGATCATTCAAATTTATTTGCCATATGTACATACATCAAAATATACAGTAAAATACATAATTTGTGCTAATGACCAACACACCTAAGGCTGTGCTGGGAGCCCTGGACTTGCAAACGCATAGACATTGGGTCTCTGACCTCTGAACAAGATGTCCCTGGGGATTCGACCTTTGGCCCTCTACTCTTAGACTCACTGACTTTGGTCTTTGACTTTCGGGCTTCGACCTCCAGACTCACTGACCTCTGGACTTTAACCTTCAGTTTGGCCCTCGGGACTCGCCGACCACAAGGGTTTGACCCGGAGGGCTCCGACCTAGACTCTAAACACCAACTCCTGCCCCTGACCTTTAAGTCTCCTCATCACTCTCATGAAACCCTAAACTGACCCCTAAATTCACTGCACTGTCCCCAAAAACCATACCTACAAACCTAAGACTCAACTAAGTCTGAGCCTTGATCTTGGTGGGCATCGCAGTTTGGCGCCATCTTAACTGGGAGCTCTCTTTCATTGAAACCATGTTGTGGGAGTAATTGTAACATGTTTCCCTTTTGTTCCTTGTAATATGCATGTATTAATACTCTTTAATATTGATGAATTCATACTTCCATTTATTTAACAGGGTCAATCTGGGAATTCTGGAGAAAAGGGTGTGATAGGACCAGGAGGACCTCGTGGAATGATGGTGAGTTTTACTTCAATATGCTCACTTTATTAAGGTATTTCCAGGCACTAATATTATAGATAACAAATGGTCAAAAGAGCTATTGAAACAAGTGTGCAGCACTTCAACTTTATTACTGGTCTTCAGTTATTGTACATTCTTTACAAATTCACATAACATGCTGTCTGTACCATGGATCCTATACTAATTATTGGTAATCCATGACTTGAGTTTGAACACAGCACATTTAGTTTCCTATTTTAATACTTCTAGGAGAACACATTTATAAGCAACTGGAGGATTATAATAATAATAACTTATTTATGTGAGGAAGATGTTTCGAGATACAAATATTTTCAGATTGACACTAAACTATAATATTACACTGGTTATACCTTAGTATCCTGATTAAATTGCTTCAGTTAACTTTATGATGGGCAATTGTATTTTAGACTTTTAAAATTGGTTTTACTCTAATAGACCTTATTGGATGTTTCATGAGTGAGCTCTACATATTTATCTATTGGTAAATGAATGAACAACCCAATACAAATTATTATGTAATTTATCTGTACCCTTTCACAATTCATGTAGTAGTCTTTCCCAGCACATCCTCATATGTATCTTAGCATTGTGCTTACAACGTTTTCCTATTTACCTAGAAGTTAGTTTCATGTAGGATATAGAAGTGTTCAATTTGTCTGTACTTAAGTAATATCCAATTTTAGAGATTACCAGAAAAATTCTACAGAGTACATGAATTTAGAATGTTAGCTTAACAATCTGTATATTTTTATATATTATATGGAGTATTTTATTTGGGATGGAATAATTACTCAGGATGAAATAGGTAACCTGCTGATGAGATTGGGAACTATCAGTTCTTTGGTAGACTGTTTTAGCAAGAAATACATTGACTGTGAAAACCTCCTGAGAACAAGTTACTTTCACACTCTTTTTCCCATCTCGCTTAACACCATTGAAGTGGTTTTGTTCAAAGTTGATTGCGTCCTCATTCAGAGTTTTAACTTCTTCCCTCTGTCACGTATCCCGTGACGGGAATAAAGAACCAGCAGAGATGGAAAACACATTGGAGCCCAGTATTGCTATAAACTAATAATATTTATACAGTAATATAAATGTAGATAAATCAAACAGGTTAGCAATGATTATATATATATAAGTAAGCATATCAGTAAGTGTGGAAATATATGTATGAAAATCCAAGCTTCTTTAAGTCTAGGGGTAAAAAGATACAGTCTTACGATGATGAGTAAAGTTCAGTTCAGTTCGTGGTATTGAGTTGAGTAGTGATGGAGAGAGAGAGAGAGAGAGAGAGAGAGAGAGAGGGAGAGATTTGAGTCTTCAGGTGAGCTGATGCCGTCAATCTCCTCGTTGTCCTTCAAAATCCTTTAAAAGTCACTGACTGTGATTTTAACAAAGGGGGCCGGTTTTCTGTGGTGGAGCTATCACCCAGGCAAGGGTGGACACATGGACAACTCCCCACCAGTCAACTCCTTTCCTCTTTCCACTGCAAGAGCGACTGATCGATCCGCCTGATCGATCCTCCAAAACCCACTTTTTCTGCGGGCACAACAATGCTCATTCAGTGTCCAAAACATGGGTCTGAAGTCTATCATCTGACCTCCTACTTTATCTTCCCATGCTGAGCATCAACTGTCATTCAAATAACTCCTCCTTCCTCTCTCTGTGTAAGAAAATCACAAGCAGGCGAACTGTCCTTGAGAAGTATCAACATGCTGCCGAAAATCATAACATCGAGTGTCAATCAAATAACGCCCTTGGTCACCATAGCAACTTTCGAGCTGCTCGGTGCTGTCTCCAACTCAGCAGAAATCCAAAAGTTACTTCCAGTGCCTTAAAGTGACAGTCCAACAGTTAGTCTTTGTCTGTCTGTCTCTCTCTCTCTCTCTCTCTCTCTTTCAAATCAAGATATCGATATTAAATAACTCTCTCTCTCTCTTTTTTCAAAAGCACAGTTAATAGAGGTAAACGAGCACAGTTCATAGGGGTAATTCAGGATCCCGTCACAACCTCCCATTGATTTTTGGGAATCAAAATTAATTCCAGTGTGTTTTTGACTAAAGTGCAGACTTAAAATTTGGAGAGTGAGAATATTCATTCTGTAGAATTAATGGAATTAATGATTTATATTGAGAAACTTCTCATCTGAATTTGTCTGTTGGGTGATTTTCCAACAGATAAAGGGCTTGTTCTAAGCAAGTTTTGTACTTGAGAATATCTTTTTCAAATGTAGTGTGCTGGAAAACAAGCACTGAGTGAATTACACAACTCCATTTCTTAATTTGTTTTTAACCTCATAGGGAACGGATGGCAAGCATGGATTTGGTTCCGCTGGACCGAAAGGCAGAAAGGTAATCAAAATCACTATTTTTATATGTTGCATAATTTCAGCGATTCGATACCCTCAGTAGAAAATTGGATCAGAGGGACAGAACAGTTGTTGCTGTCTGCACCTCTGAGTTTTTATAAAAGTAAGACTCCCAATTCAAAGCACAGATAATGCCAAAATGTATTCTGTTTCTTGATTTGAAAACAATTTTTAAATTCGCCTTCTCTTTGTAAAAGATGTTTCTAATAAAATGTATATCATTATCCTTTGTGCTTCATTTTGCATATCACAATAGCATTTTTCTGCCTTCATTTATTGTAGCTCTTCACTTGTGACTCAGAAGTGAGATTTCCACGAACTGAGTAGAGTGGACAAAACACCAACAGGGCTTTCTTAAATTGTGAATAACCTTGGGAATGATTAAAAGAACAGGGAAAATATATGCACTGATCACTTCCATGCAGGAAGACAGTGCAGTCAGTAATACTGCTTGATTTACTTCCATTACATTTCTTGGTGTGTCCTATTAGACAGATGTTATTATATAAAAAAAGTGGTTTAAAGTCCAGCTAAACAGGACGTGGAAACATATGGTACTTGTTTGCTACTAAACTTTGCTGATGGGTTTCCAGATGTGGTAGGGTCAGTGCTTGTTGGACATGGTGATGCAATATCAACACAAAAACATCTTCCAGTTGCCCCTCCCCAAACCTCACCAATATTACAAGAGTTTCAGTGTCCTGTCATCATTAGTCATCTTGGGACTTGTTTTGGTATGTAAACCTGTGGCCATCACCATTTATATTTAACCTGCATTATCCAAATCTGGGCTGCATCTCTTAAAGGCATAAACAAGAAAAAACCCGCAAATGCTGGAAATCCAAGCAACTCACACAAAATGCTGGAGGAACTCAGCAGGCCAGGCAGCATCTATGGAAAAGAGTACAGTCGATGTTTCAGGCCAAGCCCCTTCAGCAGGACTCTCCTAAAGACACATTGCCTTGTTTCAAGTGTCACATTTCATTAGCATGTTCCTGGTTAGATTTAATGTAATTGTTCTGCCCCAGGCTATCTGTTTGCTTCCAACACATCCCAGTCCCACTTCCTGGGTTAGTGCTCTGGCATTCACATCCAACAAGCATCAAACATAATTCTGCTTCAGTGCATTCTGTGCACTGCACATTTTGCCCCAACTGACTTTGCTTCCCAACCTTAATACATTTTACTGGGAAGTTACAGATGAAATATCTTGGCCCAAAACGTCGACTCTTTATTCTTTTCCATAGAAGCTGCCTTACAGGTTGAGTTCCTCCAGCATTTTGTGTGTGCTACCTGCAGAATCTTTTTTGTGTCCATTCGTAAGAAGTTAATGCATAATAAATGTGCTATAAAAAAGAAACTCTTTGCAAGATAATTCTACTCCAGCAACAAAATGTACATCAGGAACACCTTAAAATGGACTTCAACATTTACTGTTAATTTAAGCTGTTTCTTATTGAAAGAGGTACCCTATTGAGAACTTCAAACAGACTTTCAATGGCAGAACACCAACCTTGGTTGTACGTAGACTGACTGTCACAAATCAAAATTTGCTACTGCAGTCGGTATCACAAATCCTTCTCCAAGGATGAGGACACCTTGCTGAAAGTCTCTTCAGATCATCAATTTCACTCGGCAGAAATAGAAATTAGGAAGAAATTTGGATGAGAAAAGCTACATATATTTGAAATCTAAATAGATCAAAAAAGAAACTTCTGCAAACACTCAGCAAGTCAGGCAACATCTGTGTAAAGGGAAGCAGTAAATATTGATGATACAGAAAGCTTTTGTCCTGGATCTGAGGCGTTAACTGTTTTTCTGTTCATAAGGTCTGCTGGGCCTGATGAGTGTTACCAGCATTTTCTGAAATCCTAATGCAGTAGCTTTTCACCTGGAAGAGAAGCCAGTGCTTGTTCCATATGAAGATTCTGAAAATATAAAAATATAAAGTCAATGGAATTATTTCACTGATTTACGATCCTGCAGTTGTCAAGTGCTTTCAGTCAGTAATATAGATGCTTGGAGGAATTCCACATTAAAGTCACTGGAGAGTAAGAGTTCCCAATGGTCCAATGTCATCTCAAGCAACTCTCTGATTAAAATAATAATAATGCCCAGATGAAGGGTCTTGCCCAAAATGTCAGCTCCCTATTCCTCCCCAGAGATGATGCCTGACCTGCTGAATTTTTTCCACTATTTTTCTGTCTATTACTCTTGTTTCCAGCATCTGCAGAATCCCTTGAGCCCTAAAACTGGATGCCTATTTTTGTTTGTTTGATTGGTCTTTACAAAGGATAATGTCTCATATTCAGTGATGCTATTTGATCACATTTCATACAGGCAATGCCGTTATTATACTCTTAAGTTAAAGAAAAATTAACAAACTATGTTAAATGAATTCTCAGTAGTTGGATATGCAAACAACAGAGAAAGACAGTGAACACAGACATTATCATACCATGAAGCATCTTTTGACTTTAGAATGGCTGCTGTAAATTCAGTGTCATAGAGAATCACATCAAAGAAACAGGTCCTTTGGCCTATCTAGTCTGTGCCAGATGATTATTTTGCCTAGTCCCATCGACCTGCAGTCGAAGGATATTCCAACAATTAGCAGTAGGCCTTTGGCCTAATCAAAATCCACTTAATTCAATTCTGACTAAATCTGGCACCAGATATCAAACCATCTCCAATATAAAGAGGAGTGGATCATGAAATATAAAGTGAAAGAAACGTGAACTTGGCCTTTTCGCCTTGGAACGACAGAGGTTGAGAGGTGACCTAATAGAGGTGTAAAAGAGAATGAGAGGCATTGATTGTGTAGATAGCCAGCTCATCAGATTGAAATGTGCACCATATCAATGACTGGCTATGATTAATGACAAACACAAGTGTTCCTATCAATCTTATTTCTTAGCACAGGAAAGAAGCAGAGTGAAGCTTTCTTTATACCTCAGACTTACTTCTGTGGGCAGCAAAAGAATTTGTTGCCCAACTGGCAAGATGCAAGGTAATGAATATCAGACAAGGAAGATCCCTTATCTCCAACAAATCCCTATCCAGCAATCTCACTTCCTGCCTCAGTTACATGACTCTTGGATTTGCTTTTATTGCAGTCAAAAGATCTGTACTTCTCTCCAGGGAAGTCCTGAAATATCTCAGGTACAGGTTTCCCCCGCCATCCGAAGGTAGAGCGTTCCTATGAAACAGTTTGTAAGCCGTAACGTCGTAAAGCGAAGAAGCAATTACCATTTACTTATATGGGAAAATTTTGTGAGCGTTCGCAGACCCAAAAATAACCTACCAAGTCATGCCAAATAACACATAAAACCTAAAATAACAGTAACATATAGTAAAAGCAGGAATGATATGATAAATACACAGCCTATATAAAGTAGAAATATTTTTCCACAATCATTGCCTGAACTGTTCTCTGTAGTGAAAATCTCACGCAAGCGCTGTTGGCAGAAACACGGCGCAAGCGCTCTCCAGTAACCATTAAGCTATGAAGCTGCCAAATCATACCAAATAACACGTAAAAATACACAGCCTATATAAAGTAGAAATAATGTATGTACAGTGTAGTATCACTTACCGGAATTGGGAAAGCGCAGATCACACTGATAATGGTGTGTTAGGCTGAATCATCACAGGTTGGGGTGGTGCAGTGGCCCCCACCCTCCGGGCAACGAACCGATATCGACCTGTGAAGCATGCAGGGGTACAGCGGTAGCCGGGAGGCACACAGCACATCTTTAAGAAAAAAGCCGAAATAAACATGCTAATTAATTAGGTGCCGCCTGGCACGTAATTGTCGTCCCAGATCAGTGCCGATTGCCGATTGCATCGCCTCTGATCTGGGCCGACATTTACGTGCCGGGCGATACCTAATTAATTAGCATGGTTATTTTGGCTTTTTTTCTTAAAGATGTGCTATGTGTCTCCTGGCTACCGCTGCATTCTCCGCGAATCAGGATCTGTCCGCGGCCTGGGTGTTGGGGTGGTGGGACACTGGGGTGACATCTCATCGTCTGTTTCCATTAGAACAGGCAGCTCATCTTCTCCTATGACTGCCCGCCTCGATGTTGAAGGTCGAGGTTCGTCGTCTGCTGTGGCTGATGTGGAAGGCTTGCTTGACTGCTGAGCCTCGCGCATTTTTCTATCATACAGTTCTTTGTAAGCACTCAAACCATCCTGCAAATATCCCCCAAACTGATGTACACTTGCAAAATTAAAGTCGAACTTTATCATTACTCATTCGGTTTCGATTGTTATCCTTTCCTCTTCCAATCGCATCAGCTCTTCATCTATCAGTTCTTGGTCACGGGATGCCAAAACCTCTTCAACATCATCTTCGTCAACTTCCACAAGCCAAACTCACTTAGTCCTTACTTCGTTCACCACAATCAAAACGCTTAATTATATTTAGTTTTACGCTAAGTGTAACACCCTTACGAGCTCTTTAAGGCTTTTCCGATACCATAGAACTCATCTTGCAAACAGCTGCTCACAGGCATGTGTTTAAGCAATGTCGGCGAGATTGCAGTTCTGAATCCGGGGGAGAGCGGCAGCTCGGGGCGCGGGCTGCCTTTTATTGTGCGCTGATTTTTTTTGCGGGCTGCTTTTTTTCATAACAGTGAAAAGACCTTCTGTTAGCGAAAACAGGGTACTAATGTAGATCTTTCGTAACAGTGAGGTTTCGTAAAGTGAACGTTCGAAAAGTGGGGGACACCTGTAAATGTAAAGATTGGGGGAGGGGGGATGCTGGTGGGTCGTCCCTCATTGTGAATTTATGGTGCATTTTTCTGTACTTTGCACATGCAGATTGCTCAGGTGTCTTTTAAACTACGCTGAAGAAAATTAGTCCGATAGGAAATATTTAATTCATGCTTAATACGATTAAGAGTACTAATAGTGTAACTGCTAGTAAAGATTGTGAGTAAAATATGTATTTGGATGAAAAAATAATGAAATTAAATTTTATAGGGATCACAAGGAAGCATTGGGAATCCTGGTCCACAGGTAACTGTCATTTTTATTGTGAAACATTTTGTTCTGAAAAGTTTACTACTGTTTGACCAGTGTCTGTCTGTTGTGGAACCAGGGAGCACAGGGAGAACCTGGAACTCCTGGTAAAAAAGGACCCAAAGGAATAAGAGGCCGCAGGGTAGGATGTTCATTTAAATTATTCTCATTGTTTTCAGTCTTCCAAAATGTAGAGTTGTTTCTTGTGCTGAGTATTATTTTCGTTTTCCTGATTTGTTCTTGTAACGATTCTTCACAAGCAAGAGGACATTTTGAAAAACGTTTGTCAGGTTCTCTTGACGCTGGCAGCTGTGTTTGAGAGTTCACTGGTGTGATGTCTCACAGTGTCCATCCGTCTGAACAGCACCAGTCACAGTGAGTGTCCAGCAGTGTGAATTCCCTCAGGCAGGAAAAACTTACGTGTACTTTCCTGAACCATCGCCATCACCATGAGGAAATCCTTTCTATAACCCACAAAGATTTAGATTATCTTATTGAAATGAAATTCCTTGCTTGCACAAAAGTCACAGAGTAACTGAATATAACAATGAATAGAGTAACGACCGATAAATAGAATGGTGCAAAGATTGTAGTGCAGTCTGAAGTTGTGCAAAAAGAAATCCTGAATAATAGAAAACTAGGAGAGGTACAACTAAGATTCCGAGAAAGGGAAGGAGATGTGAAAGAGGGGACTCGTTCAGAAGTCTGATAGCAATCCTAAGATCTTGAACATTGAGTAAGTAGGTGCCTTTCCTGTCAATGAAAAGATCTTGGTTCTCTATGGAAGTCATAGGACTTGACACATAGAAGCAGGATGAGGCTATTCGGCCCATTGAGTCTGCTTCGCATTTTATCATGGCTGATTAATTATTCCTTGCAACACCATTCTCCTGCGTCCTCCCTGTAACTTTTGATGCCCTCACTAATCAATAACCTGTCAACCTCTGCTTTAAATATACCAAATGACTTGGCCTCCACAGCTGTCCGTGCTGATAGATTCCACAGATTCACCATCCTCATCTCTGCTCTAAAGGGACTTCCTTGTATTTTTAGACTGCACCCTCTGGTCCTAGAATCCCCCACTCTAGAAAACACCCTCTCCACATCTACCCTACCTAGGTCTTCCAATATTTAATCGGTTTCAGTGAGATCTCTCTTCATTCTTCTAAACTCCAGCGAGTTCAAATGCTCCTCACTTGTAAGCCCTTTCATTCCTGTGATCATTCTCATAAACCCCCTCTTACCCGCTCCTATGCCAGCACATCCTTTCTTAGATAAAGGGCCCCATACTGCTCACAGTACTCCAAATGTGGTCTGACTTCTGCCTTATAAAGCTACAGCATTATATCCTTGCTCTTACATTCACATGGACATAGACATTAGCTGTCTGCATTTGTGTAGAGCCAGCAGCATGGAAAACCTCAGTAACCTAAATCCCACCTTGTCATTTCTGAAATCAGAGTACACAAAACTACTTATTTTTGAATACAGTGCTTTAGTAACCACATTAATAAAATACTGAGCAGCTGATTGGAGGCTAAAGCAGAGGTCTGCTCACGTAGCCTGGAAAAATTTCACTGAGAGGAAGTTGGGACTTCATCTTCCATGAGTAGAGCAGTCCAGGGAGAAGGATGTGGCTGAAGGCCTTCCAGGTGAATGCTGCATTTACTCGTACAGCCAGCCTTGGAAAATCTAAATTAATAGCTATATCTTGTCTCTTTCGGAAGATCTCTAACACATAAAATGAGGATATCAACAACTGATCACTGAAGAAAACATTCTTCGTTAACTTATGCACATGTAACAGACTTCAGAAGATGTCTGTAGAGTCTGGAGATAGTTTTGAAACTGTCCCCAGTAATGGCAAGGTGTACCTCTAAATAACGAGTTAAGTAACGAAGTAGCACAATGTTCTGAAGAAGGGTCTTGGCCCAAAATATTGACTATTTAATCATTTCCACAGATTCTGCCTGACCTGCTGAGTTCCTCCAGCATTTTGTGAATTTTGCAATGTACATTCTGTTCAACTGAGACTGTAGACCTTTGAGGGCCAACTTACTTTGGTGTGGGCAGAAAAATGTAGTGGACCTTTAGTCACAGTATTAGGTGTATACCTGATTCTGGGAAAACACAGGAACATTAATTGGATAATCATCATCTTTATATGCCATGTCGTGTGACGCATGTGATCATGGTCTTATCCCTGACCATGATTGTTCTTGGCAAATTCTTCTACAGAAGTGGTTTGCCATTGCCTTCTACGCAGCATCTTTACAAGACAGGTGAACCCAGCCATGATCAATACTCTTCAGAGATTGTCTGCCTGTCGTCAGTGGTCGCATAAACAGGCCTTCTGATATGCACCAGCTGCTCATATGACCATCCACCACCTGCTCCCACAGCTTCACATGACCCTTATCAGGGGGTCTAAGCAGGTACACCTTGCTCAAGGGTGACCTGTAGGCTAGTGGAGGAATGGAGTGCCTCACAGGCCCTTTGCTTGAGACGTATCTCCACCCCACCACCCAAATTAATGTGGACACTCTTTGGAAATTCCCAGTAAACTTTTATGATATATGAAATTTCACCAGGAAATGATTGTTTGCATACTTCATGCAAAAGCAAGCTTTGCACCATTAACTTTTTTAAACAGACACTCTGAGATCCAAACTTTAGGCTTAGTTATGTTAACTATGTTAATGTGATTTACAAACAAAAATTTGGATGACTATTTCACTAATATTTTGTAAAGCATGTGTACAGAAAGGATGTTTAAATTGTGTAAAAGTGCTCTTAAAAAGCAGATCTTGAGAAAGTATTGATGTATTTAATAAACTTCAATAGATGGGTTTGACAAACCAATCATTTCACTACAGTTTATGTCCGTTCTTGAAACATCTGTATGAATGACATTTCTGAAATACTGATGATTTTGATAATTCGGTGTATTAAATAGTTTCAGTCATAATTACTATTGAATTACAATAAATTTTAACTATCATTGTTATTTGTCAATAACATGAAATAATTAATGTTCTTTTAAAAATTAGGGTATTTCTGGCCCGGTTGGTGATCCTGGTGATGCAGGGATGATTGGGTTTCCAGGAGCAATGGTAAGCTGTGTTGCTGAAAGCAGGAAAAATGGGCAGAGTAGTCACTGAGCTGATTTTTTGTAAGTTGGTGATTGATCTTTACAGGAGCTGGTATTGTGGTAGCTTTATTTTGGGGTAATTTTGCTGCAGTCTAGATAGGACCTTCTTCAGGTTTGTCATTTGCCTATTACTATGGGTGCTGAAACCAGGGAACAGGGGACTTGGCCCACTTCATGCAGAAACTGGTGCAAGTTGTGCTGGAAAAAAAGTGACTGATGCTGCTTGAACTCGATAGACTGAGTGAATATATCTGTGCAATCCTTTGTAGTGTTAATGTTGAGGTGGACTTCTGACTTTGGATCCCACTCCAGCTGCTGGTTGACTGGATACGTTGCAGTTTAGTGAAGAACTTTCAGCCTGCCAAGGTTGCAAATAAATCCTCTTCACTTGATAATAGATATTTTTAATATCTATTATAACTTGCCATGACTTTGTCACCACTGTCTTGTCTTGCTTTGAAGTGACTACAATAGAACTGTTCAGTTACTTCGTCTGTGCCTGACATGATCCCATGTTTCTACAGGAGATACAGGTCTTGCTTCCACATGAACCTTCCTATTGAAATCTTTTATCTTCCCACAGGCATCCTTAAATATATAAGCATGTTTATCGGGGCATGCAGTGGAACACATCTTTTGCTTTGTAGTATGAAGATTTTTCCTCAATTCACTTTGAATTTCTCCTGTCGGTTTTGCCCTGTTCCACTTCACCACCACCATGAGTAGGATCTAACACTGGAGTACTGTCGCAGGAAAGCATCATCCATCATTAAGGACCTCAACCATCCAGGCCATGCCCTCTTCCCACTGTTGTATCAGGAAGTAGGTACAGGAGCCTCAGGGACCCACACCACCAGGATTAGTCTCTTGAATCAGAGGGGATAACTTCACTCAACTTCATTCGCCCCATCACTGAGCTGTTCCTGTAACCTATGGACTCACTTTCAAGGACTCTTCATCTCATGCTCTCGATATTTAAATAGTTATTTATTTATTGCTGTTATTTCTTTTTTCCTTCATTTTAGTATTTGCACAGCTTGTTGTCTTTTGCATATTAGTTATTTGTCCTGCTGTGTGCAATCTTTCTTCGGTCCTATTGTATTTCTTGTATTTAATGTGAATGCCCGCAAGAAGATGAATCTTATGGTTGTATATGGTGACAAATACATTTTCTTACTGAACTGATCTATCTTCTCAGGACATTTCAATGTAAACAATCTTTTGAAGTTTGTAATTTCAGTTGTAATTTCTGTGCAAAATGTAATTTCATTTTCAAGCACTACACCTTCTAATCACTCTTAGAAGGAAATTTCATCTCTTCTTCCTTGAGTTGCATGGATGGTTATATCCCAGGTCACTCTTTAGGGACCCGTTTGGTGTCAGTCTATACTGTGCATGAACAGAGCTTTCTACACTTCTGCATACTGTCTGTAAGTGGCATATTTTTCCAAAGTTGTGGCAACTTTCCTGTCAGGGATTTGACTGCCTGTTTGTGGCATGAAGCAGTAGGTAGAGGAGCGTGCTCCTGAGGACACTGGAGAAGCCTCACTCTGTGTTCTGGCACTCATCTTGGCTCCTGGTACTCTGTGAATCGAAACTGTGGGTCAGAATGGTTTGTTAAATCCTTGGTAAGCCCCTTGGGCAAGTTCCAAAGTGAGAGTACTATCAAAGGTTGTCTTAGGTGTAATGATCTTTATGGAAAGCTGGTCTTAAAGACCACAGACAATCTGATCCCAGAAGGCAGCTTGTGTGAACGGAACACAAACATAGGAGCTTGATGGTCTCCCAATGCAATGATGTAATTTGCAAGAGCTTTACCTTTCCTTCAGTCTTGACAATGAAACCTGAATTATTCTCTAATGAGGAACAGCTTGGGATAAAAATGCTTTGATAATGTTTCAGCAAGTTCTGTGTCAGCAGAAATCCTCCAATTTCTATTATACAACCAGGCTTTTGAGAAGTCCAAAATCTATGGGGCCAAAAATACAAGGAATATATTTGCCTTTTCTCTCAGTAATATTATTTTCACATAACTGTTGGTTAAAATGTTTTATTAGAATCAAAGTCTTCTCTTGATTCTGTGAATTGTGGTACCTGCCCAGTTGTTGACAGTTTTTTTTAATCAGCAGTTTTCTCCAAACAATGAACATTTAATTGTATTTATGAAACATTGCACATCACTCATAAGTTCCAAAGCAACCTACAGGTATTTTGCTTTGCCCAGTTTAGGTCATTTTTATTGCATTGCCACTGTTACCTTTGTTTTCGCAATGCAGAGGAGACAGGTGTATGTGCTGTTCATGTGGGTGCAGACAATCTTTATTTTCTCCTGCTGGCTGCACCTGCTGGTAATCCAACAGCATAGCAATGCAAGACAAATAACTCAAGGCATGATTCAACAAGAGAGCATGCTTTCCAGTGACTCCTACTGAGCGCTGAATAGTAGTTAATGATGGGACCAGAATGAACCCACTGTAATCCAATTTATGATCACTGGCCTTGTTATATATTAAAAAAACACTGTTAGGCCTACAGGCAAACAAAAAAAACTATATGGCGGTGAATGCAGACATAACCAGCAAAATTAATTTAGACGTGTAACTTATGGCCCAACGAGATGTACCACCCAGCAACCCACATAATTCACCCCATCCTAATCACAGGACAATTTACATGACCAATAAGCCTACTAACAGCTACGTCTTTGGACTGTGGGAGCACCCAGAGGAAACCCACGCTCGCGGGAAGGCTGTTTGCTACGGAGGATGCTGAAGTTGAACTCCTAACGCCACCACTCTGAGCTATAATAGCATTGTGCTAACTGCTTAATATCTTGAGCGGGGGGTGCGGTGGAGTGTTGGTAATCTTCAAATCAAATCAAATTCAACTTTAATTATCATTCAACCATGTGTAGATACAGGTGAATAAACAGCATTTCTCTGGGGCCAAGGTGAAAAACATACACAGCACGTTCAAAATAGTGAGCACACACACAGACATGCAAAAAAGAATATTATTTTAAGGAAAATGGGAAAATAGATCGACTATTAAAACTTTATCTTTCCTTTCCATCAGGGCCCCAAAGGATCCCCTGGTCGCAGACCACGAACGGTATGTCGCTGACTGTATGTAGATCGAAATAGAGTCTGATAGAGAAAAGTTTTATCCAGGGGCTGTTTAAAAACTTATACCTTTACAATTTCCTTGCAGTTATGTGAACTTGTAAAATATATACAAGACAAGTGTCGTAAGTGCAGCTTCTTCCTTTTTACTCATTTTTTAAAGCTGGAATCTCTTAGTAAGTGAGTGGGATTTTAGAAACATTAAGAAGTAAAACCAATTTTTGTTTAATATATGTTTCAATTTCTTTAAATTCAAGCAGTTTTTCCAATTATTATTTATAAATACAGATATTTATCTTAAGATGAAAAAAATTAAAATGACTTTCTAAATAAGTTGGTGGAATAATTAAAAGTACTTTCTCCTAGATTAAATCTAAAACAAATTTATGAAATATTAGTGATCTCTGCTGCCTTTAGAACATTGATTCTCATTCCCAGTCTTGATCTCTCTGGGTCCCCTGCACATATTGAGCTGATCTGATGCAAGTGGTTAATACAATCAGCTGATGTGGAAAGTTGAAAACAGCGTACTGATGCAGTGGTCTGGGCTTCATGCTGATATAAAAGACTTTTTGCTGATGTACCGTCTGAAATAATTCAGGAAGTGACAAAGGAAAATCCAAATGCTGATGCACAATTTCCTGTCTCCTCCACTAGGACCATTATCTACCTGCCTGTTAGCTGTGGTGCTTGGGCACTCAAAATAAGCCTCTAGCCTTGAGTATCCAGAACGGATAATATGTTCTTACCAGTGCTAGCTACCCTCCCATAAGTGACTATAGTAAAAGCAAAATGCATGGGGAAATATTTGCAGGTTTTCATGATATTTACAAAGAAGGAAACAGAGTTTACATTTCTGGTCAATGCCTTCTCAGTGGAACTGGTTCAAGTTAGAGATAAAACAAACAAATTGTTAACTTGCAGGAGGGATGGGGTGAACAAAAGAGAAAGCTTGTGAAGGCCAAGGACAGTCTGGAGGGCAGAAGAGAATGCTTGCTAAAAATGACGTTGCATGGAGGGAGCTGAAAGTTGGCTACTAAACAGCAAAGATTATGTCTGGAAAGAGATGAATGAAATCTCAAAATTGCTTGTAGAGAATAACAGAAAAAAAAGTGGTAAGTCATAAACACAAGAAAGTTTGCAGATGCTGGAATACAAAGCAACACACACAAAATACTGGAGGAACTCGATAGTTCAGGTAGCATCTATAGAAATGAATAGACAGTTGACATCTCAAGCCAAGACCCTTCTTCAGGACTGAAAAGGAAGGGGGAAGATGCTAGGATAAAAAGGTGGGGTGAGGGGAAGGACGCTAGCTGGAAGATGATAGGTGAAGCCAGCAGTATATGCTTGAAATATAAGACATATTTGGGCGGAATTGCTGATTATCTGAAATAGTGAAATTCGGTTTTGAGTTGGGAAGGCAGTAACATGTCCAGTCAGAAAATTTGGTGCTCGCTGTGTTGGAGCAGTGTAGGAAGCCTAGGACAGAGAGATTGGAGTGCCTGGAAACCTAGAGGCAGTACCCTACAGGATGACTGGAGGAGTGACACTAAGCAACTACCCAATCTGAATAGGTCTGTTTTACCCTTGAACATGTGTTTAACAAAAGGCACAGGCTATAGTGTTAAGCTGCAAAATGGCAGCCCTGAAAATAAAGTAGTGTTCTCTTAAGATCTGTCTATTCCCAACAAATATTAGCAGGCCATATTTTTGCAGGTCATGGTATATTATGAGAATAGTATCAAAAATGTGCCCGAAATGTGCTCTCATTTGGATTCCTAGCTAGTACCTACAATATCTTGATGATAGGCATTATAGACCAAACTTTGTTTCAAGAAAGTTTCCCTTATTCTATACTAATTAATGGATACCCAGAGCTTCGAAAAATGATGAGAAAAAATTCACACATAGCGGATTGAGTTAATAATAAAAGTCTGTTTCATTGTATTAATTTTCCTTCCTCTTTTTTTTCCTCTAGCCTGTTGTTCACAAAGTAGGTAACTCTTAAAAAAATTTTCAAAATAAATTTCCTCCACTTTTCTCGAATAAATGCCTTCTTTAAATGCAAAATCTTGTTGCTTTCTCTCAGGAAGTAGAGCATGTCCAGCTTATCCGACCGAGTTGGCCTTCGCTCTGGACACATCTGCAGATGTCACTCCTCCTGTGTTTGAAAGGATGAAGAAAATTGTAATTAATTTGCTGAATGACATCACTATCACTGAAAGTAACTGTCCAACAGGGGCCCGTGTGGCTGTCCTTACGTACCATAATGAAGCAGAGCCTTACATTCGATTTTCAGATTTTAGGAAAAAGCAGTTACTTCTGAAAAAAATAGAAGCTCTAGCTCATGAGCGATCAAGAAACAGACGAAATATCACCAGCAGTATACAGCACGTTGTCAGAAATACCTTTAAGCGAGTTCGTGACGGTATGCTTGTGAGGAAAATAGCAGTTTTTCTCACAAATGGAGGATCCCAAGACACTGGAGCTTTGGAAATGACTGTCAGAGAATTAACTGCTTCACAAATCATTCCTGTCATCATCTCCTTTAAAAACGTCCCTAATCTAGAACAAGTTTTTAAGGTGAGAGTTAATTCTATACATTATTTTCAATTTTCGTTCTCTGTAGAGCATAACGTTAACTGCAATTACAAGCAGCATGATGTGAATAATTTTAAATGCCATGATTTGTTTCAGAAAGCTTCTGACATGCTGAGGATTAATTGAGACTGAGGGAAGATTGATATTAGTACATGACTCTGATGCATATTTGTCCACATTGGAGGTTGCATTTATGGAAAAGTACATTTTTACTCTTTTTAACATTATGTAGTGTAAGAACTTTTGCATTATTAAGTAAACCACTGTGATATGAAAGGTATATCACCACAATGGATTCGCAATTGTGTTTGCTGGGGAATTATCAAAAAAACTCTAAGTACAATGAAATCCAGAATCTGCTGAGAGCCAGATCAGAGGCATTCAAGTCTGGAGATCAAGAATGCTACAAGAAGTGCAAGTATGATCTCCGGAAAGCCATCTCGTGGGCAAAGTTGAGATTCTGGACTGGGATCAATAAGGGATGTTCGAGAGTTGTG